>NW_027476638.1:0-167825 GCF_051020955.1 Megalopta genalis
GTAGAAGGCTTACCATCAAATCCAAGCAACACAAATTATTTAGCTTCTTATACTTGCGATATAAGTGATATAGCTTCAATTGCAGGCGAAACAAACAAGTGAGCATTAAATCCAATGTAACACATGATTTAACTTCAAATCAATGGGAAGTAGAAGATTTACCTTCAAATCCATGCGAAACGAATGGTTTAGCTTCAAATACTTGTGATATACATGATTTAGGTTCAACTGCATGCGAAACAAACGAGTTAGCTTCAAATCCAAGCGAAACACATGATTTAGCTTCAAATCAATGCGAAATAGAAGGCTTAGCATCAAATCTATGCGACACAAATTATTAAGCTTCATATACTTGCGATATAAGTGATATAGCTTCAAATGCAGGCGAAACACACGAGTGATCTTCAAATCCAAGCGTAACATATGATTTAACTTCAAATCAATGCGAAGTAGAAGATTTAGGTTCAAATACATGCGAAACAAATGGTTCAGCTTCAAATACTTGTGATATACATGAATTTGCTTCAGCTGCATGCGAAACAAACGATTTAGCTTCACACCCAAGGGAAACACATGATTTATCTTCAAATCAATGCGAAGTAGAAGACCTACCATCAAATCCATGCAACACAAATTATTTAGCTTCTTATACTTGCGATATAAGTGATATAGCTTCAAATGCAGGCGAAACAAACAAGTGAGCATTAAATCCAAGCGTAACACATGATTCAACTTCAAATCAATGGGAAGTAAAAGATTTACCTTCAAATCCATGCGAAACGAATGGCTTAGCTTCAAATACTTGTGATATACATGATTTAGCTTCAACTGCATGCGAAACAAACGAGTTAGCTTCAAATCCGAGCCAAACACATGATTTAGCTTCAAATCAATGCGAAATAGAAGGCTTAGCATCAAATCTATGCGACACAAATTATTAAGCTTCATATACTTGCGATATAAGTGATATAGCTTCAAATGCAGGCGAAACACACGAGTGATCTTCAAATCCAAGCGTAACACGTGATTTAACTTCAAATCCATGCGAAACAAATGGTTTAGCATGAAATACTTGTGATATACATGATTTAGCTTCAACTGCGTGCGAAACAAACGAGTTAGCTCCAAATTCAAGCGAAACACATGATTTAGCTTCAAATCAATGCGACGTAGAAGGCTTACCATCAAATCCATGCAACACAAATTATTTAGCATCATATCCTTGCGACATAAGTGACATAGATTCAAATGCAGGCGAAACAAACGAGTGATCTTCAAATCCAAGCGTAGCACGTGATTTAACTTCAAATCAATGCGAAGTAGAAGATTTAGGTTCAAATACATGCGAAACAAATGGTTCAGCTTCAAATACTTGTGATATACATGAATTTGCTTCAGCTGCATGCGAAACAAACGATTTAGCTTCACACCCAAGGGAAACACATGATTTATCTTCAAATCAATGCGAAGTAGAAGGCTTACCATCAAATACATGCAACACAAATGATTTAGCTTCTTATACTTGCGATATAAGTGATATAGCTTCAAATGCAGGCGAATCAAACGAGTGAGCATTAAATCCAAGCGGAACACATGATTTAACTTCAAATCATTGGGAAGTAGAAGATTTACCTTCAAATCCATGCGAAACGAATGGTTTAGCTTCAAATACTTGTGATATACATGATTTAGGTTCAACTGCATGCGAAACAAACGAGTTAGCTTCAAATCCATGCGAAACACATGATTGAGCTTCAAATCAATGCGAAATAGAAGGCTTAGCATCAAATCCGTGCGACACAAATTATTTAGCTTCATATACTTGCGATATAAGTGATATAGATTCAAATGCAGGCGAAACAAACGAGTGATCTTCAAATGCAAGCGTAACACGTGATTCAACTTCAAATCAATGCGAAGTAGAAGTTTTAGGATCAAATACATGCGAAAGAAATGGTTTAGCTTCAAATACTTGTGATATACATGATATAGCTTCAGCTGCATGCGATACAAACGATTTAGCTTCACACCCAAGGGAAACACATGATTTAACTTCAAATCAATGCGAAGTAGAAGGCTTAGCATCAAATCCATGCAACACAAATTATTTAGCTTCTTATACTTGCGATATAAGCGATAAAGCTTCAAATGCAGTCGAAACAAACGAGTGAGATTTAAATCCATGCGTAAAACATGATTTAACTTCAAATCAATGGGAAGTAGAAGATTTACCTTCAAATCCATGCGAAACAAATGGCTTAGCTTCAAATACTTGTGATATACATGATTTAGCTTCTACTGCATGCGAAACAAACGAGTTAGCTTCAAATCCGAGCCAAACACATGATTTAACTTCAAATCAATGCGAAGTAGAAGGCTTAGCATCAAATCCATGCAACACAAATTATTTAGCTTCTTATACTTGCGATATAAGCGATAAAGCTTCAAATGCAGTCGAAACAAACGAGTGAGATTTAAATCCAAGCGTAAAACATGATTTAACTTCAAATCAATGGGAAGTAGAAGATTTACCTTCAAATCCATGCGAAACAAATGGCTTAGCTTCAAATACTTGTGATATACATGATTTAGCTTCAACTGCATGCGAAACAAACGAGTTAGCTTCAAATCCGAGCCAAACACATGATTTAGCTTCAAATCAATGCGAAATAGAAGGCTTAGCATCAAATCTATGCGACACAAATTATTAAGCTTCATATACTTGCGATATAAGTGATATAGCTTCAAATGCAGGCGATACACACGAGTGATCTTCAAATCCAAGCGTAACACATGATTTAACTTCAAATCAATGGGAAGTAGAAGATTTACCTTCAAATCCATGCGAAACAAATGGTTTAGCTTCAAATACTTGTGATATACATGATTTAGCTTCAGCTGCATGCGAAACAAACGATTTAGCTTCACACCCAAGGGAAACACATGATTTATCTTCAAATCAATGCGAAGTAGAAGGCCTATCATCAAATCCATGCAACACAAATTATTTATCTTCTTATACTTGCGATATAAGTGATATAGCTTCAAATGCAGGCGAAACAAACAAGTGAGCATTAAATCCAAGTGTAACACATGATTTAACTTCAAATCAATGGGAAGTAGGAGATTTACCTTCAAATCCATGCGAAACGAATGGTTTAGCTTCAAATACTTGTGATATACATGATTTAGGTTCAACTGCATGCGAAACAAACGAGTTAGCTACAAATCCAAGCGAAACACATGATTTAACTTCAAATCAATGCGAAGTAGAAGGCCTACCATCAAATCCATGCAACACAAATTATTTAGCTTCTTATACTTGCGATATAAGTGATATAGCTTCAAATGCAGGCGAAACAAACAAGTGAGCATTAAATCCAAGTGTAACACATGATTTAACTTCAAATCAATGGGAAGTAGAAGATTTACCTTCAAATCCATGCGAAACAAATGGTTTAGCTTCAAATACTTGTGATATACATGATTTAGCTTCAGCTGCATGCGATACAAACGATTTAGCTTCACACCCAAGGGAAACACATGATTTAACTTCAAATCAATGCGAAGTAGAAGGCTTAGCATCAAATCCATGCAACACAAATTATTTAGCTTCTTATACTTGCGATATAAGCGATAAAGCTTCAAATGCAGTCGAAACAAACGAGTGAGATTTAAATCCATGCGTAAAACATGATTTAACTTCAAATCAATGGGAAGTAGAAGATTTACCTTCAAATCCATGCGAAACAAATGGCTTAGCTTCAAATACTTGTGGTATACATGATTTAGCTTCTACTGCATGCGAAACAAACGAGTTAGCTTCAAATCCGAGCCAAACACATGATTTAGCTTCAAATCAATGCGAAGTAGAAGGCTTAGCATCGAATCCATGCAACACAAATTATTTAGCTTCTTATACTTGCGATATAAGCGATAAAGCTTCAAATGCAGTCGAAACAAACGAGTGAGATTTAAATCCAAGCGTAAAACATGATTTAAATTCAAATCAATGGGAAGTAGAAGATTTACCTTCAAATCCATGCGAAACAAATGGCTTAGCTTCAAATACTTGTGATATACATGCTTTAGCTTCAACTGCATGCGAAACAAACGAGTTAGCTTCAAATCCGAGCCAAACACATGATTTAGCTTCAAATCAATGCGAAATAGAAGGCTTAGCATCAAATCTATGCGACACAAATTATTAAGCTTCATATACTTGCGATATAAGTGATATAGCTTCAAATGCAGGCGATACACACGAGTGATCTTCAAATCCAAGCGTAACACATGATTTAACTTCAAATCAATGGGAAGTAGAAGATTTACCTTCAAATCCATGCGAAACAAATGGTTTAGCTTCAAATACTTGTGATATACATGATTTAGCTTCAGCTGCATGCGAAACAAACGATTTAGCTTCACACCCAAGGGAAACACATGATTTATCTTCAAATCAATGCGAAGTAGAAGGCCTACCATCAAATCCATGCAACACAAATTATTTATCTTCTTATACTTGCGATATAAGTGATATAGCTTCAAATGCAGGCGAAACAAACAAGTGAGCATTAAATCCAAGTGTAACACATGATTTAACTTCAAATCAATGGGAAGTAGAAGATTTACCTTCAAATCCATGCGAAACGAATGGTTTAGCTTCAATACTTGTGATATACATGATTTAGGTTCAACTGCATGCGAAACAAACGAGTTAGCTACAAATCCAAGCGAAACACATGATTTAGCTTCAAATCAATGCGAAATAGAAGGCTTAGCATCAAATGTATGCGACACAAATTATTAAGCTTCATATACTTGCGATATAAGTGATATAGCTTCAAATGCAGGCGAAACACACGAGTGATCTTCAAATCCAAGCGTAACATATGATTTAACTTCAAATCAATGCGAAGTAGAAGATTTACCTTCAAATCCATGCGAAACAAATGGTTTAGCTTCAAATACTTGTGATATACATGATTTAGCTTCAGCTGCATGCGAAACAAACGATTTAGCTTCACACCCAAGGGAAACACATGATTTATCTTCAAATCAATGCGAAGTAGAAGGCCTATCATCAAATCCATGCAACACAAATTATTTATCTTCTTATACTTGCGATATAAGTGATATAGCTTCAAATGCAGGCGAAACAAACAAGTGAGCATTAAATCCAAGTGTAACACATGATTTAACTTCAAATCAATGGGAAGTAGAAGATTTACCTTCAAATCCATGCGAAACGAATGGTTTAGCTTCAAATACTTGTGATATACATGATTTAGGTTCAACTGCATGCGAAACAAACGAGTTAGCTACAAATCCAAGCGAAACACATGATTTAACTTCAAATCAATGCGAAGTAGAAGGCCTACCATCAAATCCATGCAACACAAATTATTTAGCTTCTTATACTTGCGATATAAGTGATATAGCTTCAAATGCAGGCGAAACAAACAAGTGAGCATTAAATCCAAGTGTAACACATGATTTAACTTCAAATCAATGGGAAGTAGAAGATTTACCTTCAAATCCATGCGAAACAAATGGTTTAGCTTCAAATACTTGTGATATACATGATTTAGCTTCAGCTGCATGCGATACAAACGATTTAGCTTCACACCCAAGGGAAACACATGATTTAACTTCAAATCAATGCGAAGTAGAAGGCTTAGCATCAAATCCATGCAACACAAATTATTTAGCTTCTTATACTTGCGATATAAGCGATAAAGCTTCAAATGCAGTCGAAACAAACGAGTGAGATTTAAATCCATGCGTAAAACATGATTTAACTTCAAATCAATGGGAAGTAGAAGATTTACCTTCAAATCCATGCGAAACAAATGGCTTAGCTTCAAATACTTGTGATATACATGATTTAGCTTCTACTGCATGCGAAACAAACGAGTTAGCTTCAAATCCGAGCCAAACACATGATTTAGCTTCAAATCAATGCGAAGTAGAAGGCTTAGCATCGAATCCATGCAACACAAATTATTTAGCTTCTTATACTTGCGATATAAGCGATAAAGATTCAAATGCAGTCGAAACAAACGAGTGAGATTTAAATCCAAGCGTAAAACCTGATTTAACTTCAAATCAATGGGAAGTAGAAGATTTACCTTCAAATCCATGCGAAACAAATGGCTTAGCTTCAAATACTTGTGATATACATGATTTAGCTTCAACTGCATGCGAAACAAACGAGTTAGCTTCAAATCCGAGCCAAACACATGATTTAGCTTCAAATCAATGCGAAATAGAAGGCTTAGCATCAAATCTATGCGACACAAATTATTAAGCTTCATATACTTGCGATATAAGTGATATAGCTTCAAATGCAGGCGATACACACGAGTGATCTTCAAATCCAAGCGTAACACATGATTTAACTTCAAATCAATGGGAAGTAGAAGATTTACCTTCAAATCCATGCGAAACAAATGGTTTAGCTTCAAATACTTGTGATATACATGATTTAGCTTCAGCTGCATGCGAAACAAACGATTTAGCTTCACACCCAAGGGAAACACATGATTTATCTTCAAATCAATGCGAAGTAGAAGGCCTACCATCAAATCCATGCAACACAAATTATTTATCTTCTTATACTTGCGATATAAGTGATATAGCTTCAAATGCAGGCGAAACAAACAAGTGAGCATTAAATCCAAGTGTAACACATGATTTAACTTCAAATCAATGGGAAGTAGAAGATTTACCTTCAAATCCATGCGAAACGAATGGTTTAGCTTCAAATACTTGTGATATACATGATTTAGGTTCAACTGCATGCGAAACAAACGAGTTAGCTACAAATCCAAGCGAAACACATGATTTAACTTCAAATCAATGCGAAGTAGAAGGCCTACCATCAAATCCATGCAACACAAATTATTTAGCTTCTTATACTTGCGATATAAGTGATATAGCTTCAAATGCAGGCGAAACAAACAAGTGAGCATTAAATCCAAGTGTAACACATGATTTAACTTCAAATCAATGGGAAGTAGAAGATTTACCTTCAAATCCATGCGAAACAAATGGTTTAGCTTCAAATACTTGTGATATACATGATTTAGCTTCAGCTGCATGCGATACAAACGATTTAGCTTCACACCCAAGGGAAACACATGATTTAACTTCAAATCAATGCGAAGTAGAAGGCTTAGCATCAAATCCATGCAACACAAATTATTTAGCTTCTTATACTTGCGATATAAGCGATAAAGCTTCAAATGCAGTCGAAACAAACGAGTGAGATTTAAATCCATGCGTAAAACATGATTTAACTTCAAATCAATGGGAAGTAGAAGATTTACCTTCAAATCCATGCGAAACAAATGGCTTAGCTTCAAATACTTGTGATATACATGATTTAGCTTCTACTGCATGCGAAACAAACGAGTTAGCTTCAAATCCGAGCCAAACACATGATTTAGCTTCAAATCAATGCGAAGTAGAAGGCTTAGCATCGAATCCATGCAACACAAATTATTTAGCTTCTTATACTTGCGATATAAGCGATAAAGCTTCAAATGCAGTCGAAACAAACGAGTGAGATTTAAATCCAAGCGTAAAACATGATTTAACTTCAAATCAATGGGAAGTAGAAGATTTACATTCAAATCCATGCGAAACAAATGGCTTAGCTTCAAATACTTGTGATATACATGATTTAGCTTCAACTGCATGCGAAACAAACGAGTTAGCTTCAAATCCGAGCCAAACACATGATTTAGCTTCAAATCAATGCGAAATAGAAGGCTTAGCATCAAATCTATGCGACACAAATTATTAAGCTTCATATACTTGCGATATAAGTGATATAGCTTCAAATGCAGGCGATACACACGAGTGATCTTCAAATCCAAGCGTAACACATGATTTAACTTCAAATCAATGGGAAGTAGAAGATTTACCTTCAAATCCATGCGAAACAAATGGTTTAGCTTCAAATACTTGTGATATACATGATTTAGCTTCAGCTGCATGCGAAACAAACGATTTAGCTTCACACCCAAGGGAAACACATGATTTATCTTCAAATCAATGCGAAGTAGAGGGCCTACCATCAAATCCATGCAACACAAATTATTTATCTTCTTATACTTGCGATATAAGTGATATAGCTTCAAATGCAGGCGAAACAAACAAGTGAGCATTAAATCCAAGTGTAACACATGATTTAACTTCAAATCAATGGAAGTAGAAGATTTACCTTCAAATCCATGCGAAACGAATGGTTTAGCTTCAAATACTTGTGATATACATGATTTAGGTTCAACTGCATGCGAAACAAACGAGTTAGCTACAAATCCAAGCGAAACACATGATTTAGCTTCAAATCAATGCGAAATAGAAGGCTTAGCATCAAATGTATGCGACACAAATTATTAAGCTTCATATACTTGCGATATAAGTGATATAGCTTCAAATGCAGGCGAAACACACGAGTGATCTTCAAATCCAAGCGTAACATATGATTTAACTTCAAATCAATGCGAAGTAGAAGATTTAGGTTCAAATACATGCGAAACAAATGGTTCAGATTCAAATACTTGTGATATACATGAATTTGCTTCAGCTGCATGCGAAACAAACGATTTAGCTTCACACCCAAGGGAAACACATGATTTATCTTCAAATCAATGCGAAGTAGAAGGCCTACCATCAAATCCATGCAACACAAATTATTTAGCTTCTTATACTTGCGATATAAGCGATAAAGCTTCAAATGCAGTCGAAACAAACGAGTGAGATTTAAATCCAAGCGTAAAACATGATTTAACTTCAAATCAATGGGAAGTAGAAGATTTACCTTCAAATCCATGCCAAACAAATGGCTTAGCTTCAAATACTTGTGATATACATGATTTAGCTTCAACTGCATGCGAAACAAACGAGTTAGCTTCAAATCCAAGCGAAACACATGATTTAGCTTCAAATCAATGCGAAATAGATGGCTTAACATCAAATCCATTCGACACAAATTATTTAGCTTCATATACATGCGATATAAGTGATATAGCTTCAAATGCAGGCGAAACAAATGAGTGATCTTCAAAACCAAGCGTAACACATGATTTAACTTCAAATCAACGTGAAGTAGAAGATTTAGGTTCAAATACATGCGAAACAAATGGTTTAGCTTCAAATACTTGTGATATACATGATTTAGCTTCAACTGCAGGCGAAACAAACGAGTGATCTTCAAATCCATGCGAAACGCATGATTTAGCTTCAAATCAATGCGAAATAGAAGGCTTAGCATCAAATCCGTGCGACACAAATTATTTAGCTACATATACTTGCGATATAAGTGATATAGATTCAAATGCAGGCGAAACAAACGAGTGATCTTCAAATGCAAGCGTAACACGTGATTCAACTTCAAATCAATGCGAAGTAGAAGTTTTAGGATCAAATACATGCGAAACAAATGGTTTAGCTTCAAATACTTGTGATATACATGATTTAGCTTCAGCTGCATGCGATACAAACGATTTAGCTTCACACCCAAGGGAAACACATGATTTAACTTCAAATCAATGCGAAGTAGAAGGCTTAGCATCAAATCCATGCAACACAAATTATTTAGCTACTTATACTTGCGATATTAGTGATATAGCTTCAAATGCAGGCGAAACAAACGTGTGAGCTTTAAATCCAAGCGGAACGCGTGATTTAATTTCAAATCAATGCGAAGTAGAAGATTTAGGTTCAAATACATGCGAAACAAATGGTTTAGCTTCAAATACTTGTGATATACATGATTTAGCTACAACTGCATGCGAAACAAACGAGTTAGCTTCCAATCCAAGCGAAACACATGATTTGGCTTCAAATCAATGCGAAGTAGAATGCTTAGCATCAAATCCATGCAACACAAATTATTTAGCATCATATACTTGCGACATAAGTGATATAGATTCAAATGCAGGCGAAACAAACGAGTGAAGTTCAAATCCAAGCGTAGCACGTGATTTAACTTCAAATCAATGCGAAGTAGAAGATTTAGGTTCAAATACATGCGAAACAAATGGTTCAGCTTCAAATACTTGTGATATACATGAATTTGCTTCAGCTGCATGCGAAACAAACGATTTAGCTTCACACCCAAGGGAAACACATGATTTATCTTCAAATCAATGCGAAGTAGAAGGCTTACCATCAAATCCATGCAACACAAATTATTTAGCTTCTTATACTTGCGATATAAGTGATATAGCTTCAATTGCAGGCGAAACAAACAAGTGAGCATTAAATCCAATGTAACACATGATTTAACTTCAAATCAATGGGAAGTAGAAGATTTACCTTCAAATCCATGCGAAACGAATGGTTTAGCTTCAAATACTTGTGATATACATGATTTAGGTTCAACTGCATGCGAAACAAACGAGTTAGCTTCAAATCCAAGCGAAACACATGATTTAGCTTCAAATCAATGCGAAATAGAAGGCTTAGCATCAAATCTATGCGACACAAATTATTAAGCTTCATATACTTGCGATATAAGTGATATAGCTTCAAATGCAGGCGAAACACACGAGTGATCTTCAAATCCAAGCGTAACATATGATTTAACTTCAAATCAATGCGAAGTAGAAGATTTAGGTTCAAATACATGCGAAACAAATGGTTCAGCTTCAAATACTTGTGATATACATGAATTTGCTTCAGCTGCATGCGAAACAAACGATTTAGCTTCACACCCAAGGGAAACACATGATTTATCTTCAAATCAATGCGAAGTAGAAGACCTACCATCAAATCCATGCAACACAAATTATTTAGCTTCTTATACTTGCGATATAAGTGATATAGCTTCAAATGCAGGCGAAACAAACAAGTGAGCATTAAATCCAAGCGTAACACATGATTCAACTTCAAATCAATGGGAAGTAAAAGATTTACCTTCAAATCCATGCGAAACGAATGGCTTAGCTTCAAATACTTGTGATATACATGATTTAGCTTCAACTGCATGCGAAACAAACGAGTTAGCTTCAAATCCGAGCCAAACACATGATTTAGCTTCAAATCAATGCGAAATAGAAGGCTTAGCATCAAATCTATGCGACACAAATTATTAAGCTTCATATACTTGCGATATAAGTGATATAGCTTCAAATGCAGGCGAAACACACGAGTGATCTTCAAATCCAAGCGTAACACGTGATTTAACTTCAAATCCATGCGAAACAAATGGTTTAGCATGAAATACTTGTGATATACATGATTTAGCTTCAACTGCATGCGAAACAAACGAGTTAGCTCCAAATTCAAGCGAAACACATGATTTAGCTTCAAATCAATGCGACGTAGAAGGCTTACCATCAAATCCATGCAACACAAATTATTTAGCATCATATCCTTGCGACATAAGTGACATAGATTCAAATGCAGGCGAAACAAACGAGTGATCTTCAAATCCAAGCGTAGCACGTGATTTAACTTCAAATCAATGCGAAGTAGAAGATTTAGGTTCAAATACATGCGAAACAAATGGTTCAGCTTCAAATACTTGTGATATACATGAATTTGCTTCAGCTGCATGCGAAACAAACGATTTAGCTTCACACCCAAGGGAAACACATGATTTATCTTCAAATCAATGCGAAGTAGAAGGCTTACCATCAAATACATGCAACACAAATTATTTAGCTTCTTATACTTGCGATATAAGTGATATAGCTTCAAATGCAGGCGAATCAAACGAGTGAGCATTAAATCCAAGCGGAACACATGATTTAACTTCAAATCATTGGGAAGTAGAAGATTTACCTTCAAATCCATGCGAAACGAATGGTTTAGCTTCAAATACTTGTGATATACATGATTTAGGTTCAACTGCATGCGAAACAAACGAGTTAGCTTCAAATCCATGCGAAACACATGATTGAGCTTCAAATCAATGCGAAATAGAAGGCTTAGCATCAAATCCGTGCGACACAAATTATTTAGCTTCATATACTTGCGATATAAGTGATATAGATTCAAATGCAGGCGAAACAAACGAGTGATCTTCAAATGCAAGCGTAACACGTGATTCAACTTCAAATCAATGCGAAGTAGAAGTTTTAGGATCAAATACATGCGAAAGAAATGGTTTAGCTTCAAATACTTGTGATATACATGATTTAGCTTCAGCTGCATGCGATACAAACGATTTAGCTTCACACCCAAGGGAAACACATGATTTAACTTCAAATCAATGCGAAGTAGAAGGCTTAGCATCAAATCCATGCAACACAAATTATTTAGCTTCTTATACTTGCGATATAAGCGATAAAGCTTCAAATGCAGTCGAAACAAACGAGTGAGATTTAAATCCATGCCTAAAACATGATTTAACTTCAAATCAATGGGAAGTAGAAGATTTACCTTCAAATCCATGCGAAACAAATGGCTTAGCTTCAAATACTTGTGATATACATGATTTAGCTTCTACTGCATGCGAAACAAACGAGTTAGCTTCAAATCCGAGCCAAACACATGATTTAACTTCAAATCAATGCGAAGTAGAAGGCTTAGCATCAAATCCATGCAACACAAATTATTTAGCTTCTTATACTTGCGATATAAGCGATAAAGCTTCAAATGCAGTCGAAACAAACGAGTGAGATTTAAATCCAAGCGTAAAACATGATTTAACTTCAAATCAATGGGAAGTAGAAGATTTACCTTCAAATCCATGCGAAACAAATGGCTTAGCTTCAAATACTTGTGATATACATGATTTAGCTTCAACTGCATGCGAAACATTCGAGTTAGCTTCAAATCCGAGCCTAACACATGATTTAGCTTCAAATCAATGCGAAATAGAAGGCTTAGCATCAAATCTATGCGACACAAATTATTAAGCTTCATATACTTGCGATATAAGTGATATAGCTTCAAATGCAGGCGATACACACGAGTGATCTTCAAATCCAAGCGTAACACATGATTTAACTTCAAATCAATGGAAGTAGAAGATTTACCTTCAAATCCATGCGAAACAAATGGTTTAGCTTCAAATACTTGTGATATACATGATTTAGCTTCAGCTGCATGCGAAACAAACGATTTAGCTTCACACCCAAGGGAAACACTTGATTTATCTTCAAATCAATGCGAAGTAGAAGGCCTATCATCAAATCCATGCAACACAAATTATTTATCTTCTTATACTTGCGATATAAGTGATATAGCTTCAATTGCAGGCGAAACAAACAAGTGAGCATTAAATCCAATGTAACACATGATTTAACTTCAAATCAATGGGAAGTAGAAGATTTACCTTCAAATCCATGCGAAACGAATGGTTTAGCTTCAAATACTTGTGATATACATGATTTAGGTTCAACTGCATGCGAAACAAACGAGTTAGCTTCAAATCCAAGCGAAACACATGATTTAGCTTCAAATCAATGCGAAATAGAAGGCTTAGCATCAAATCTATGCGACACAAATTATTAAGCTTCATATACTTGCGATATAAGTGATATAGCTTCAAATGCAGGCGAAACACACGAGTGATCTTCAAATCCAAGCGTAACATATGATTTAACTTCAAATCAATGCGAAGTAGAAGATTTAGGTTCAAATACATGCGAAACAAATGGTTCAGCTTCAAATACTTGTGATATACATGAATTTGCTTCAGCTGCATGCGAAACAAACGATTTAGCTTCACACCCAAGGGAAACACATGATTTATCTTCAAATCAATGCGAAGTAGAAGACCTACCATCAAATCCATGCAACACAAATTATTTAGCTTCTTATACTTGCGATATAAGTGATATAGCTTCAAATGCAGGCGAAACAAACAAGTGAGCATTAAATCCAAGCGTAACACATGATTCAACTTCAAATCAATGGGAAGTAAAAGATTTACCTTCAAATCCATGCGAAACGAATGGCTTAGCTTCAAATACTTGTGATATACATGATTTAGCTTCAACTGCATGCGAAACAAACGAGTTAGCTTCAAATCCGAGCCAAACACATGATTTAGCTTCAAATCAATGCGAAATAGAAGGCTTAGCATCAAATCTATGCGACACAAATTATTAAGCTTCATATACTTGCGATATAAGTGATATAGCTTCAAATGCAGGCGAAACACACGAGTGATCTTCAAATCCAAGCGTAACACGTGATTTAACTTCAAATCCATGCGAAACAAATGGTTTAGCATGAAATACTTGTGATATACATGATTTAGCTTCAACTGCATGCGAAACAAACGAGTTAGCTCCAAATTCAAGCGAAACACATGATTTAGCTTCAAATCAATGCGACGTAGAAGGCTTACCATCAAATCCATGCAACACAAATTATTTAGCATCATATCCTTGCGACATAAGTGACATAGATTCAAATGCAGGCGAAACAAACGAGTGATCTTCAAATCCAAGCGTAGCACGTGATTTAACTTCAAATCAATGCGAAGTAGAAGATTTAGGTTCAAATACATGCGAAACAAATGGTTCAGCTTCAAATACTTGTGATATACATGAATTTGCTTCAGCTGCATGCGAAACAAACGATTTAGCTTCACACCCAAGGGAAACACATGATTTATCTTCAAATCAATGCGAAGTAGAAGGCTTACCATCAAATACATGCAACACAAATTATTTAGCTTCTTATACTTGCGATATAAGTGATATAGCTTCAAATGCAGGCGAATCAAACGAGTGAGCATTAAATCCAAGCGGAACACATGATTTAACTTCAAATCATTGGGAAGTAGAAGATTTACCTTCAAATCCATGCGAAACGAATGGTTTAGCTTCAAATACTTGTGATATACATGATTTAGGTTCAACTGCATGCGAAACAAACGAGTTAGCTTCAAATCCATGCGAAACACATGATTGAGCTTCAAATCAATGCGAAATAGAAGGCTTAGCATCAAATCCGTGCGACACAAATTATTTAGCTTCATATACTTGCGATATAAGTGATATAGATTCAAATGCAGGCGAAACAAACGAGTGATCTTCAAATGCAAGCGTAACACGTGATTCAACTTCAAATCAATGCGAAGTAGAAGTTTTAGGATCAAATACATGCGAAAGAAATGGTTTAGCTTCAAATACTTGTGATATACATGATTTAGCTTCAGCTGCATGCGATACAAACGATTTAGCTTCACACCCAAGGGAAACACATGATTTAACTTCAAATCAATGCGAAGTAGAAGGCTTAGCATCAAATCCATGCAACACAAATTATTTAGCTTCTTATACTTGCGATATAAGCGATAAAGCTTCAAATGCAGTCGAAACAAACGAGTGAGATTTAAATCCATGCCTAAAACATGATTTAACTTCAAATCAATGGGAAGTAGAAGATTTACCTTCAAATCCATGCGAAACAAATGGCTTAGCTTCAAATACTTGTGATATACATGATTTAGCTTCTACTGCATGCGAAACAAACGAGTTAGCTTCAAATCCGAGCCAAACACATGATTTAACTTCAAATCAATGCGAAGTAGAAGGCTTAGCATCAAATCCATGCAACACAAATTATTTAGCTTCTTATACTTGCGATATAAGCGATAAAGCTTCAAATGCAGTCGAAACAAACGAGTGAGATTTAAATCCAAGCGTAAAACATGATTTAACTTCAAATCAATGGGAAGTAGAAGATTTACCTTCAAATCCATGCGAAACAAATGGCTTAGCTTCAAATACTTGTGATATACATGATTTAGCTTCAACTGCATGCGAAACATTCGAGTTAGCTTCAAATCCGAGCCTAACACATGATTTAGCTTCAAATCAATGCGAAATAGAAGGCTTAGCATCAAATCTATGCGACACAAATTATTAAGCTTCATATACTTGCGATATAAGTGATATAGCTTCAAATGCAGGCGATACACACGAGTGATCTTCAAATCCAAGCGTAACACATGATTTAACTTCAAATCAATGGGAAGTAGAAGATTTACCTTCAAATCCATGCGAAACAAATGGTTTAGCTTCAAATACTTGTGATATACATGATTTAGCTTCAGCTGCATGCGAAACAAACGATTTAGCTTCACACCCAAGGGAAACACTTGATTTATCTTCAAATCAATGCGAAGTAGAAGGCCTATCATCAAATCCATGCAACACAAATTATTTATCTTCTTATACTTGCGATATAAGTGATATAGCTTCAAATGCAGGCGAAACAAACAAGTGAGCATTAAATCCAAGTGTAACACATGATTTAACTTCAAATCAATGGGAAGTAGAAGATTTACCTTCAAATCCATGCGAAACGAATGGTTTAGCTTCAAATACTTGTGATATACATGATTTAGGTTCAACTGCATGCGAAACAAACGAGTTAGCTACAAATCCAAGCGAAACACATGATTTAGCTTCAAATCAATGCGAAATAGAAGGCTTAGCATCAAATGTATGCGACACAAATTATTAAGCTTCATATACTTGCGATATAAGTGATATAGCTTCAAATGCAGGCGAAACACACGAGTGATCTTCAAATCCAAGCGTAACATATGATTTAACTTCAAATCAATGCGAAGTAGAAGATTTACCTTCAAATCCATGCGAAACAAATGGTTTAGCTTCAAATACTTGTGATATACATGATTTAGCTTCAGCTGCATGCGAAACAAACGATTTAGCTTCACACCCAAGGGAAACACATGATTTATCTTCAAATCAATGCGAAGTAGAAGGCCTATCATCAAATCCATGCAACACAAATTATTTATCTTCTTATACTTGCGATATAAGTGATATAGCTTCAAATGCAGGCGAAACAAACAAGTGAGCATTAAATCCAAGTGTAACACATGATTTAACTTCAAATCAATGGGAAGTAGAAGATTTACCTTCAAATCCATGCGAAACGAATGGTTTAGCTTCAAATACTTGTGATATACATGATTTAGGTTCAACTGCATGCGAAACAAACGAGTTAGCTACAAATCCAAGCGAAACACATGATTTGGCTTCAAATCAATGCGAAGTAGAATGCTTAGCATCAAATCCATGCAACACAAATTATTTAGCATCATATACTTGCGACATAAGTGATATAGATTCAAATGCAGGCGAAACAAACGAGTGAAGTTCAAATCCAAGCGTAGCACGTGATTTAACTTCAAATCAATGCGAAGTAGAAGATTTAGGTTCAAATACATGCGAAACAAATGGTTCAGCTTCAAATACTTGTGATATACATGAATTTGCTTCAGCTGCATGCGAAACAAACGATTTAGCTTCACACCCAAGGGAAACACATGATTTATCTTCAAATCAATGCGAAGTAGAAGGCTTACCATCAAATCCATGCAACACAAATTATTTAGCTTCTTATACTTGCGATATAAGTGATATAGCTTCAATTGCAGGCGAAACAAACAAGTGAGCATTAAATCCAATGTAACACATGATTTAACTTCAAATCAATGGGAAGTAGAAGATTTACCTTCAAATCCATGCGAAACGAATGGTTTAGCTTCAAATACTTGTGATATACATGATTTAGGTTCAACTGCATGCGAAACAAACGAGTTAGCTTCAAATCCAAGCGAAACACATGATTTAGCTTCAAATCAATGCGAAATAGAAGGCTTAGCATCAAATCTATGCGACACAAATTATTAAGCTTCATATACTTGCGATATAAGTGATATAGCTTCAAATGCAGGCGAAACACACGAGTGATCTTCAAATCCAAGCGTAACATATGATTTAACTTCAAATCAATGCGAAGTAGAAGATTTAGGTTCAAATACATGCGAAACAAATGGTTCAGCTTCAAATACTTGTGATATACATGAATTTGCTTCAGCTGCATGCGAAACAAACGATTTAGCTTCACACCCAAGGGAAACACATGATTTATCTTCAAATCAATGCGAAGTAGAAGACCTACCATCAAATCCATGCAACACAAATTATTTAGCTTCTTATACTTGCGATATAAGTGATATAGCTTCAAATGCAGGCGAAACAAACAAGTGAGCATTAAATCCAAGCGTAACACATGATTCAACTTCAAATCAATGGGAAGTAAAAGATTTACCTTCAAATCCATGCGAAACGAATGGCTTAGCTTCAAATACTTGTGATATACATGATTTAGCTTCAACTGCATGCGAAACAAACGAGTTAGCTTCAAATCCGAGCCAAACACATGATTTAGCTTCAAATCAATGCGAAATAGAAGGCTTAGCATCAAATCTATGCGACACAAATTATTAAGCTTCATATACTTGCGATATAAGTGATATAGCTTCAAATGCAGGCGAAACACACGAGTGATCTTCAAATCCAAGCGTAACACGTGATTTAACTTCAAATCCATGCGAAACAAATGGTTTAGCATGAAATACTTGTGATATACATGATTTAGCTTCAACTGCATGCGAAACAAACGAGTTAGCTCCAAATTCAAGCGAAACACATGATTTAGCTTCAAATCAATGCGACGTAGAAGGCTTACCATCAAATCCATGCAACACAAATTATTTAGCATCATATCCTTGCGACATAAGTGACATAGATTCAAATGCAGGCGAAACAAACGAGTGATCTTCAAATCCAAGCGTAGCACGTGATTTAACTTCAAATCAATGCGAAGTAGAAGATTTAGGTTCAAATACATGCGAAACAAATGGTTCAGCTTCAAATACTTGTGATATACATGAATTTGCTTCAGCTGCATGCGAAACAAACGATTTAGCTTCACACCCAAGGGAAACACATGATTTATCTTCAAATCAATGCGAAGTAGAAGGCTTACCATCAAATACATGCAACACAAATTATTTAGCTTCTTATACTTGCGATATAAGTGATATAGCTTCAAATGCAGGCGAATCAAACGAGTGAGCATTAAATCCAAGCGGAACACATGATTTAACTTCAAATCATTGGGAAGTAGAAGATTTACCTTCAAATCCATGCGAAACGAATGGTTTAGCTTCAAATACTTGTGATATACATGATTTAGGTTCAACTGCATGCGAAACAAACGAGTTAGCTTCAAATCCATGCGAAACACATGATTGAGCTTCAAATCAATGCGAAATAGAAGGCTTAGCATCAAATCCGTGCGACACAAATTATTTAGCTTCATATACTTGCGATATAAGTGATATAGATTCAAATGCAGGCGAAACAAACGAGTGATCTTCAAATGCAAGCGTAACACGTGATTCAACTTCAAATCAATGCGAAGTAGAAGTTTTAGGATCAAATACATGCGAAAGAAATGGTTTAGCTTCAAATACTTGTGATATACATGATTTAGCTTCAGCTGCATGCGATACAAACGATTTAGCTTCACACCCAAGGGAAACACATGATTTAACTTCAAATCAATGCGAAGTAGAAGGCTTAGCATCAAATCCATGCAACACAAATTATTTAGCTTCTTATACTTGCGATATAAGCGATAAAGCTTCAAATGCAGTCGAAACAAACGAGTGAGATTTAAATCCATGCGTAAAACATGATTTAACTTCAAATCAATGGGAAGTAGAAGATTTACCTTCAAATCCATGCGAAACAAATGGCTTAGCTTCAAATACTTGTGATATACATGATTTAGCTTCTACTGCATGCGAAACAAACGAGTTAGCTTCAAATCCGAGCCAAACACATGATTTAACTTCAAATCAATGCGAAGTAGAAGGCTTAGCATCAAATCCATGCAACACAAATTATTTAGCTTCTTATACTTGCGATATAAGCGATAAAGCTTCAAATGCAGTCGAAACAAACGAGTGAGATTTAAATCCAAGCGTAAAACATGATTTAACTTCAAATCAATGGGAAGTAGAAGATTTACCTTTAAATCCATGCGAAACAAATGGCTTAGCTTCAAATACTTGTGATATACATGATTTAGCTTCAACTGCATGCGAAACAAACGAGTTAGCTTCAAATCCGAGCCAAACACATGATTTAGCTTCAAATCAATGCGAAATAGAAGGCTTAGCATCAAATCTATGCGACACAAATTATTAAGCTTCATATACTTGCGATATAAGTGATATAGCTTCAAATGCAGGCGATACACACGAGTGATCTTCAAATCCAAGCGTAACACATGATTTAACTTCAAATCAATGGGAAGTAGAAGATTTACCTTCAAATCCATGCGAAACAAATGGTTTAGCTTCAAATACTTGTGATATACATGATTTAGCTTCAGCTGCATGCGAAACAAACGATTTAGCTTCACACCCAAGGGAAACACATGATTTATCTTCAAATCAATGCGAAGTAGAAGGCCTATCATCAAATCCATGCAACACAAATTATTTATCTTCTTATACTTGCGATATAAGTGATATAGCTTCAAATGCAGGCGAAACAAACAAGTGAGCATTAAATCCAAGTGTAACACATGATTTAACTTCAAATCAATGGGAAGTAGGAGATTTACCTTCAAATCCATGCGAAACGAATGGTTTAGCTTCAAATACTTGTGATATACATGATTTAGGTTCAACTGCATGCGAAACAAAGAGTTAGCTACAAATCCAAGCGAAACACATGATTTAACTTCAAATCAATGCGAAGTAGAAGGCCTACCATCAAATCCATGCAACACAAATTATTTAGCTTCTTATACTTGCGACATAAGTGATATAGATTCAAATGCAGGCGAAACAAACGAGTGAAGTTCAAATCCAAGCGTAGCACGTGATTTAACTTCAAATCAATGCGAAGTAGAAGATTTAGGTTCAAATACATGCGAAACAAATGGTTCAGCTTCAAATACTTGTGATATACATGAATTTGCTTCAGCTGCATGCGAAACAAACGATTTAGCTTCACACCCAAGGGAAACACATGATTTATCTTCAAATCAATGCGAAGTAGAAGGCTTACCATCAAATCCATGCAACACAAATTATTTAGCTTCTTATACTTGCGATATAAGTGATATAGCTTCAATTGCAGGCGAAACAAACAAGTGAGCATTAAATCCAATGTAACACATGATTTAACTTCAAATCAATGGGAAGTAGAAGATTTACCTTCAAATCCATGCGAAACGAATGGTTTAGCTTCAAATACTTGTGATATACATGATTTAGGTTCAACTGCATGCGAAACAAACGAGTTAGCTTCAAATCCAAGCGAAACACATGATTTAGCTTCAAATCAATGCGAAATAGAAGGCTTAGCATCAAATCTATGCGACACAAATTATTAAGCTTCATATACTTGCGATATAAGTGATATAGCTTCAAATGCAGGCGAAACACACGAGTGATCTTCAAATCCAAGCGTAACATATGATTTAACTTCAAATCAATGCGAAGTAGAAGATTTAGGTTCAAATACATGCGAAACAAATGGTTCAGCTTCAAATACTTGTGATATACATGAATTTGCTTCAGCTGCATGCGAAACAAACGATTTAGCTTCACACCCAAGGGAAACACATGATTTATCTTCAAATCAATGCGAAGTAGAAGACCTACCATCAAATCCATGCAACACAAATTATTTAGCTTCTTATACTTGCGATATAAGTGATATAGCTTCAAATGCAGGCGAAACAAACAAGTGAGCATTAAATCCAAGCGTAACACATGATTCAACTTCAAATCAATGGGAAGTAAAAGATTTACCTTCAAATCCATGCGAAACGAATGGCTTAGCTTCAAATACTTGTGATATACATGATTTAGCTTCAACTGCATGCGACACAAACGAGTTAGCTTCAAATCCGAGCCAAACACATGATTTAGCTTCAAATCAATGCGAAATAGAAGGCTTAGCATCAAATCTATGCGACACAAATTATTAAGCTTCATATACTTGCGATATAAGTGATATAGCTTCAAATGCAGGCGAAACACACGAGTGATCTTCAAATCCAAGCGTAACACGTGATTTAACTTCAAATCCATGCGAAACAAATGGTTTAGCATGAAATACTTGTGATATACATGATTTAGCTTCAACTGCATGCGAAACAAACGAGTTAGCTCCAAATTCAAGCGAAACACATGATTTAGCTTCAAATCAATGCGACGTAGAAGGCTTACCATCAAATCCATGCAACACAAATTATTTAGCATCATATCCTTGCGACATAAGTGACATAGATTCAAATGCAGGCGAAACAAACGAGTGATCTTCAAATCCAAGCGTAGCACGTGATTTAACTTCAAATCAATGCGAAGTAGAAGATTTAGGTTCAAATACATGCGAAACAAATGGTTCAGCTTCAAATACTTGTGATATACATGAATTTGCTTCAGCTGCATGCGAAACAAACGATTTAGCTTCACACCCAAGGGAAACACATGATTTATCTTCAAATCAATGCGAAGTAGAAGGCTTACCATCAAATACATGCAACACAAATTATTTAGCTTCTTATACTTGCGATATAAGTGATATAGCTTCAAATGCAGGCGAATCAAACGAGTGAGCATTAAATCCAAGCGGAACACATGATTTAACTTCAAATCATTGGGAAGTAGAAGATTTACCTTCAAATCCATGCGAAACGAATGGTTTAGCTTCAAATACTTGTGATATACATGATTTAGGTTCAACTGCATGCGAAACAAACGAGTTAGCTTCAAATCCATGCGAAACACATGATTGAGCTTCAAATCAATGCGAAATAGAAGGCTTAGCATCAAATCCGTGCGACACAAATTATTTAGCTTCATATACTTGCGATATAAGTGATATAGATTCAAATGCAGGCGAAACAAACGAGTGATCTTCAAATGCAAGCGTAACACGTGATTCAACTTCAAATCAATGCGAAGTAGAAGTTTTAGGATCAAATACATGCGAAAGAAATGGTTTAGCTTCAAATACTTGTGATATACATGATTTAGCTTCAGCTGCATGCGATACAAACGATTTAGCTTCACACCCAAGGGAAACACATGATTTAACTTCAAATCAATGCGAAGTAGAAGGCTTAGCATCAAATCCATGCAACACAAATTATTTAGCTTCTTATACTTGCGATATAAGCGATAAAGCTTCAAATGCAGTCGAAACAAACGAGTGAGATTTAAATCCATGCCTAAAACATGATTTAACTTCAAATCAATGGGAAGTAGAAGATTTACCTTCAAATCCATGCGAAACAAATGGCTTAGCTTCAAATACTTGTGATATACATGATTTAGCTTCTACTGCATGCGAAACAAACGAGTTAGCTTCAAATCCGAGCCAAACACATGATTTAACTTCAAATCAATGCGAAGTAGAAGGCTTAGCATCAAATCCATGCAACACAAATTATTTAGCTTCTTATACTTGCGATATAAGCGATAAAGCTTCAAATGCAGTCGAAACAAACGAGTGAGATTTAAATCCAAGCGTAAAACATGATTTAACTTCAAATCAATGGGAAGTAGAAGATTTACCTTCAAATCCATGCGAAACAAATGGCTTAGCTTCAAATACTTGTGATATACATGATTTAGCTTCAACTGCATGCGAAACAAACGAGTTAGCTTCAAATCCGAGCCTAACACATGATTTAGCTTCAAATCAATGCGAAATAGAAGGCTTAGCATCAAATCTATGCGACACAAATTATTAAGCTTCATATACTTGCGATATAAGTGATATAGCTTCAAATGCAGGCGATACACACGAGTGATCTTCAAATCCAAGCGTAACACATGATTTAACTTCAAATCAATGGGAAGTAGAAGATTTACCTTCAAATCCATGCGAAACAAATGGTTTAGCTTCAAATACTTGTGATATACATGATTTAGCTTCAGCTGCATGCGAAACAAACGATTTAGCTTCACACCCAAGGGAAACACTTGATTTATCTTCAAATCAATGCGAAGTAGAAGGCCTATCATCAAATCCATGCAACACAAATTATTTATCTTCTTATACTTGCGATATAAGTGATATAGCTTCAAATGCAGGCGAAACAAACAAGTGAGCATTAAATCCAAGTGTAACACATGATTTAACTTCAAATCAATGGGAAGTAGAAGATTTACCTTCAAATCCATGCGAAACGAATGGTTTAGCTTCAAATACTTGTGATATACATGATTTAGGTTCAACTGCATGCGAAACAAACGAGTTAGCTACAAATCCAAGCGAAACACATGATTTAGCTTCAAATCAATGCGAAATAGAAGGCTTAGCATCAAATGTATGCGACACAAATTATTAAGCTTCATATACTTGCGATATAAGTGATATAGCTTCAAATGCAGGCGAAACACACGAGTGATCTTCAAATCCAAGCGTAACATATGATTTAACTTCAAATCAATGCGAAGTAGAAGATTTACCTTCAAATCCATGCGAAACAAATGGTTTAGCTTCAAATACTTGTGATATACATGATTTAGCTTCAGCTGCATGCGAAACAAACGATTTAGCTTCACACCCAAGGGAAACACATGATTTATCTTCAAATCAATGCGAAGTAGAAGGCCTATCATCAAATCCATGCAACACAAATTATTTATCTTCTTATACTTGCGATATAAGTGATATAGCTTCAAATGCAGGCGAAACAAACAAGTGAGCATTAAATCCAAGTGTAACACATGATTTAACTTCAAATCAATGGGAAGTAGAAGATTTACCTTCAAATCCATGCGAAACGAATGGTTTAGCTTCAAATACTTGTGATATACATGATTTAGGTTCAACTGCATGCGAAACAAACGAGTTAGCTACAAATCCAAGCGAAACACATGATTTGGCTTCAAATCAATGCGAAGTAGAATGCTTAGCATCAAATCCATGCAACACAAATTATTTAGCATCATATACTTGCGACATAAGTGATATAGATTCAAATGCAGGCGAAACAAACGAGTGAAGTTCAAATCCAAGCGTAGCACGTGATTTAACTTCAAATCAATGCGAAGTAGAAGATTTAGGTTCAAATACATGCGAAACAAATGGTTCAGCTTCAAATACTTGTGATATACATGAATTTGCTTCAGCTGCATGCGAAACAAACGATTTAGCTTCACACCCAAGGGAAACACATGATTTATCTTCAAATCAATGCGAAGTAGAAGGCTTACCATCAAATCCATGCAACACAAATTATTTAGCTTCTTATACTTGCGATATAAGTGATATAGCTTCAATTGCAGGCGAAACAAACAAGTGAGCATTAAATCCAATGTAACACATGATTTAACTTCAAATCAATGGGAAGTAGAAGATTTACCTTCAAATCCATGCGAAACGAATGGTTTAGCTTCAAATACTTGTGATATACATGATTTAGGTTCAACTGCATGCGAAACAAACGAGTTAGCTTCAAATCCAAGCGAAACACATGATTTAGCTTCAAATCAATGCGAAATAGAAGGCTTAGCATCAAATCTATGCGACACAAATTATTAAGCTTCATATACTTGCGATATAAGTGATATAGCTTCAAATGCAGGCGAAACACACGAGTGATCTTCAAATCCAAGCGTAACATATGATTTAACTTCAAATCAATGCGAAGTAGAAGATTTAGGTTCAAATACATGCGAAACAAATGGTTCAGCTTCAAATACTTGTGATATACATGAATTTGCTTCAGCTGCATGCGAAACAAACGATTTAGCTTCACACCCAAGGGAAACACATGATTTATCTTCAAATCAATGCGAAGTAGAAGACCTACCATCAAATCCATGCAACACAAATTATTTAGCTTCTTATACTTGCGATATAAGTGATATAGCTTCAAATGCAGGCGAAACAAACAAGTGAGCATTAAATCCAAGCGTAACACATGATTCAACTTCAAATCAATGGGAAGTAAAAGATTTACCTTCAAATCCATGCGAAACGAATGGCTTAGCTTCAAATACTTGTGATATACATGATTTAGCTTCAACTGCATGCGAAACAAACGAGTTAGCTTCAAATCCGAGCCAAACACATGATTTAGCTTCAAATCAATGCGAAATAGAAGGCTTAGCATCAAATCTATGCGACACAAATTATTAAGCTTCATATACTTGCGATATAAGTGATATAGCTTCAAATGCAGGCGAAACACACGAGTGATCTTCAAATCCAAGCGTAACACGTGATTTAACTTCAAATCCATGCGAAACAAATGGTTTAGCATGAAATACTTGTGATATACATGATTTAGCTTCAACTGCATGCGAAACAAACGAGTTAGCTCCAAATTCAAGCGAAACACATGATTTAGCTTCAAATCAATGCGACGTAGAAGGCTTACCATCAAATCCATGCAACACAAATTATTTAGCATCATATCCTTGCGACATAAGTGACATAGATTCAAATGCAGGCGAAACAAACGAGTGATCTTCAAATCCAAGCGTAGCACGTGATTTAACTTCAAATCAATGCGAAGTAGAAGATTTAGGTTCAAATACATGCGAAACAAATGGTTCAGCTTCAAATACTTGTGATATACATGAATTTGCTTCAGCTGCATGCGAAACAAACGATTTAGCTTCACACCCAAGGGAAACACATGATTTATCTTCAAATCAATGCGAAGTAGAAGGCTTACCATCAAATACATGCAACACAAATTATTTAGCTTCTTATACTTGCGATATAAGTGATATAGCTTCAAATGCAGGCGAATCAAACGAGTGAGCATTAAATCCAAGCGGAACACATGATTTAACTTCAAATCATTGGGAAGTAGAAGATTTACCTTCAAATCCATGCGAAACGAATGGTTTAGCTTCAAATACTTGTGATATACATGATTTAGGTTCAACTGCATGCGAAACAAACGAGTTAGCTTCAAATCCATGCGAAACACATGATTGAGCTTCAAATCAATGCGAAATAGAAGGCTTAGCATCAAATCCGTGCGACACAAATTATTTAGCTTCATATACTTGCGATATAAGTGATATAGATTCAAATGCAGGCGAAACAAACGAGTGATCTTCAAATGCAAGCGTAACACGTGATTCAACTTCAAATCAATGCGAAGTAGAAGTTTTAGGATCAAATACATGCGAAAGAAATGGTTTAGCTTCAAATACTTGTGATATACATGATTTAGCTTCAGCTGCATGCGATACAAACGATTTAGCTTCACACCCAAGGGAAACACATGATTTAACTTCAAATCAATGCGAAGTAGAAGGCTTAGCATCAAATCCATGCAACACAAATTATTTAGCTTCTTATACTTGCGATATAAGCGATAAAGCTTCAAATGCAGTCGAAACAAACGAGTGAGATTTAAATCCATGCGTAAAACATGATTTAACTTCAAATCAATGGGAAGTAGAAGATTTACCTTCAAATCCATGCGAAACAAATGGCTTAGCTTCAAATACTTGTGATATACATGATTTAGCTTCTACTGCATGCGAAACAAACGAGTTAGCTTCAAATCCGAGCCAAACACATGATTTAACTTCAAATCAATGCGAAGTAGAAGGCTTAGCATCAAATCCATGCAACACAAATTATTTAGCTTCTTATACTTGCGATATAAGCGATAAAGCTTCAAATGCAGTCGAAACAAACGAGTGAGATTTAAATCCAAGCGTAAAACATGATTTAACTTCAAATCAATGGGAAGTAGAAGATTTACCTTTAAATCCATGCGAAACAAATGGCTTAGCTTCAAATACTTGTGATATACATGATTTAGCTTCAACTGCATGCGAAACAAACGAGTTAGCTTCAAATCCGAGCCAAACACATGATTTAGCTTCAAATCAATGCGAAATAGAAGGCTTAGCATCAAATCTATGCGACACAAATTATTAAGCTTCATATACTTGCGATATAAGTGATATAGCTTCAAATGCAGGCGATACACACGAGTGATCTTCAAATCCAAGCGTAACACATGATTTAACTTCAAATCAATGGGAAGTAGAAGATTTACCTTCAAATCCATGCGAAACAAATGGTTTAGCTTCAAATACTTGTGATATACATGATTTAGCTTCAGCTGCATGCGAAACAAACGATTTAGCTTCACACCCAAGGGAAACACATGATTTATCTTCAAATCAATGCGAAGTAGAAGGCCTATCATCAAATCCATGCAACACAAATTATTTATCTTCTTATACTTGCGATATAAGTGATATAGCTTCAAATGCAGGCGAAACAAACAAGTGAGCATTAAATCCAAGTGTAACACATGATTTAACTTCAAATCAATGGGAAGTAGGAGATTTACCTTCAAATCCATGCGAAACGAATGGTTTAGCTTCAAATACTTGTGATATACATGATTTAGGTTCAACTGCATGCGAAACAAACGAGTTAGCTACAAATCCAAGCGAAACACATGATTTAACTTCAAATCAATGCGAAGTAGAAGGCCTACCATCAAATCCATGCAACACAAATTATTTAGCTTCTTATACTTGCGATATAAGTGATATAGCTTCAAATGCAGGCGAAACAAACAAGTGAGCATTAAATCCAAGTGTAACACATGATTTAACTTCAAATCAATGGGAAGTAGAAGATTTACCTTCAAATCCATGCGAAACAAATGGTTTAGCTTCAAATACTTGTGATATACATGATTTAGCTTCAGCTGCATGCGATACAAACGATTTAGCTTCACACCCAAGGGAAACACATGATTTAACTTCAAATCAATGCGAAGTAGAAGGCTTAGCATCAAATCCATGCAACACAAATTATTTAGCTTCTTATACTTGCGATATAAGCGATAAAGCTTCAAATGCAGTCGAAACAAACGAGTGAGATTTAAATCCATGCGTAAAACATGATTTAACTTCAAATCAATGGGAAGTAGACGATTTACCTTCAAATCCATGCGAAACAAATGGCTTAGCTTCAAATACTTGTGATATACATGATTTAGCTTCTACTGCATGCGAAACAAACGAGTTAGCTTCAAATCCGAGCCAAACACATGATTTAGCTTCAAATCAATGCGAAGTAGAAGGCTTAGCATCGAATCCATGTAACACAAATTATTTAGCTTCTTATACTTGCGATATAAGTGATATAGCTTCAAATGCAGGCGATACACACGAGTGATCTTCAAATCCAAGCGTAACACATGATTTAACTTCAAATCAATGGGAAGTAGAAGATTTACCTTCAAATCCATGCGAAACAAATGGTTTAGCTTCAAATACTTGTGATATACATGATTTAGCTTCAGCTGCATGCGAAACAAACGATTTAGCTTCACACCCAAGGGAAACACATGCTTTATCTTCAAATCAATGCGAAGTAGAAGGCCTACCATCAAATCCATGCAACACAAATTATTTAGCTTCTTATACTTGCGATATAAGTGATATAGCTTCAAATGCAGGCGAAACAAACAAGTGAGCATTAAATCCAAGTGTAACACATGATTTAACTTCAAATCAATGGGAAGTAGAAGATTTACCTTCAAATCCATGCGAAACAAATGGTTTAGCTTCAAATACTTGTGATATACATGATTTAGCTTCAGCTGCATGCGATACAAACGATTTAGCTTCACACCCAAGGGAAACACATGATTTATCTTCAAATCAATGCGAAGTAGAAGGCCTATCATCAAATCCATGCAACACAAATTATTTATCTTCTTATACTTGCGATATAAGTGATATAGCTTCAAATGCAGGCGAAACAAACAAGTGAGCATTAAATCCAAGTGTAACACATGATTTAACTTCAAATCAATGGGAAGTAGAAGATTTACCTTCAAATCCATGCGAAACGAATGGTTTAGCTTCAAATACTTGTGATATACATGATTTAGGTTCAACTGCATGCGAAACAAACGAGTTAGCTACAAATCCAAGCGAAACACATGATTTGGCTTCAAATCAATGCGAAGTAGAATGCTTAGCATCAAATCCATGCAACACAAATTATTTAGCATCATATACTTGCGACATAAGTGATATAGATTCAAATGCAGGCGAAACAAACGAGTGAAGTTCAAATCCAAGCGTAGCACGTGATTTAACTTCAAATCAATGCGAAGTAGAAGATTTAGGTTCAAATACATGCGAAACAAATGGTTCAGCTTCAAATACTTGTGATATACATGAATTTGCTTCAGCTGCATGCGAAACAAACGATTTAGCTTCACACCCAAGGGAAACACATGATTTATCTTCAAATCAATGCGAAGTAGAAGGCTTACCATCAAATCCATGCAACACAAATTATTTAGCTTCTTATACTTGCGATATAAGTGATATAGCTTCAATTGCAGGCGAAACAAACAAGTGAGCATTAAATCCAATGTAACACATGATTTAACTTCAAATCAATGGGAAGTAGAAGATTTACCTTCAAATCCATGCGAAACGAATGGTTTAGCTTCAAATACTTGTGATATACATGATTTAGGTTCAACTGCATGCGAAACAAACGAGTTAGCTTCAAATCCAAGCGAAACACATGATTTAGCTTCAAATCAATGCGAAATAGAAGGCTTAGCATCAAATCTATGCGACACAAATTATTAAGCTTCATATACTTGCGATATAAGTGATATAGCTTCAAATGCAGGCGAAACACACGAGTGATCTTCAAATCCAAGCGTAACATATGATTTAACTTCAAATCAATGCGAAGTAGAAGATTTAGGTTCAAATACATGCGAAACAAATGGTTCAGCTTCAAATACTTGTGATATACATGAATTTGCTTCAGCTGCATGCGAAACAAACGATTTAGCTTCACACCCAAGGGAAACACATGATTTATCTTCAAATCAATGCGAAGTAGAAGACCTACCATCAAATCCATGCAACACAAATTATTTAGCTTCTTATACTTGCGATATAAGTGATATAGCTTCAAATGCAGGCGAAACAAACAAGTGAGCATTAAATCCAAGCGTAACACATGATTCAACTTCAAATCAATGGGAAGTAAAAGATTTACCTTCAAATCCATGCGAAACGAATGGCTTAGCTTCAAATACTTGTGATATACATGATTTAGCTTCAACTGCATGCGAAACAAACGAGTTAGCTTCAAATCCGAGCCAAACACATGATTTAGCTTCAAATCAATGCGAAATAGAAGGCTTAGCATCAAATCTATGCGACACAAATTATTAAGCTTCATATACTTGCGATATAAGTGATATAGCTTCAAATGCAGGCGAAACACACGAGTGATCTTCAAATCCAAGCGTAACACGTGATTTAACTTCAAATCCATGCGAAACAAATGGTTTAGCATGAAATACTTGTGATATACATGATTTAGCTTCAACTGCATGCGAAACAAACGAGTTAGCTCCAAATTCAAGCGAAACACATGATTTAGCTTCAAATCAATGCGACGTAGAAGGCTTACCATCAAATCCATGCAACACAAATTATTTAGCATCATATCCTTGCGACATAAGTGACATAGATTCAAATGCAGGCGAAACAAACGAGTGATCTTCAAATCCAAGCGTAGCACGTGATTTAACTTCAAATCAATGCGAAGTAGAAGATTTAGGTTCAAATACATGCGAAACAAATGGTTCAGCTTCAAATACTTGTGATATACATGAATTTGCTTCAGCTGCATGCGAAACAAACGATTTAGCTTCACACCCAAGGGAAACACATGATTTATCTTCAAATCAATGCGAAGTAGAAGGCTTACCATCAAATACATGCAACACAAATTATTTAGCTTCTTATACTTGCGATATAAGTGATATAGCTTCAAATGCAGGCGAATCAAACGAGTGAGCATTAAATCCAAGCGGAACACATGATTTAACTTCAAATCATTGGGAAGTAGAAGATTTACCTTCAAATCCATGCGAAACGAATGGTTTAGCTTCAAATACTTGTGATATACATGATTTAGGTTCAACTGCATGCGAAACAAACGAGTTAGCTTCAAATCCATGCGAAACACATGATTGAGCTTCAAATCAATGCGAAATAGAAGGCTTAGCATCAAATCCGTGCGACACAAATTATTTAGCTTCATATACTTGCGATATAAGTGATATAGATTCAAATGCAGGCGAAACAAACGAGTGATCTTCAAATGCAAGCGTAACACGTGATTCAACTTCAAATCAATGCGAAGTAGAAGTTTTAGGATCAAATACATGCGAAAGAAATGGTTTAGCTTCAAATACTTGTGATATACATGATTTAGCTTCAGCTGCATGCGATACAAACGATTTAGCTTCACACCCAAGGGAAACACATGATTTAACTTCAAATCAATGCGAAGTAGAAGGCTTAGCATCAAATCCATGCAACACAAATTATTTAGCTTCTTATACCTGCGATATAAGCGATAAAGCTTCAAATGCAGTCGAAACAAACGAGTGAGATTTAAATCCATGCGTAAAACATGATTTAACTTCAAATCAATGGGAAGTAGAAGATTTACCTTCAAATCCATGCGAAACAAATGGCTTAGCTTCAAATACTTGTGATATACATGATTTAGCTTCTACTGCATGCGAAACAAACGAGTTAGCTTCAAATCCGAGCCAAACACATGATTTAACTTCAAATCAATGCGAAGTAGAAGGCTTAGCATCAAATCCATGCAACACAAATTATTTAGCTTCTTATACTTGCGATATAAGCGATAAAGCTTCAAATGCAGTCGAAACAAACGAGTGAGATTTAAATCCAAGCGTAAAACATGATTTAACTTCAAATCAATGGGAAGTAGAAGATTTACCTTTAAATCCATGCGAAACAAATGGCTTAGCTTCAAATACTTGTGATATACATGATTTAGCTTCAACTGCATGCGAAACAAACGAGTTAGCTTCAAATCCGAGCCAAACACATGATTTAGCTTCAAATCAATGCGAAATAGAAGGCTTAGCATCAAATCTATGCGACACAAATTATTAAGCTTCATATACTTGCGATATAAGTGATATAGCTTCAAATGCAGGCGATACACACGAGTGATCTTCAAATCCAAGCGTAACACATGATTTAACTTCAAATCAATGGGAAGTAGAAGATTTACCTTCAAATCCATGCGAAACAAATGGTTTAGCTTCAAATACTTGTGATATACATGATTTAGCTTCAGCTGCATGCGAAACAAACGATTTAGCTTCACACCCAAGGGAAACACATGATTTATCTTCAAATCAATGCGAAGTAGAAGGCCTATCATCAAATCCATGCAACACAAATTATTTATCTTCTTATACTTGCGATATAAGTGATATAGCTTCAAATGCAGGCGAAACAAACAAGTGAGCATTAAATCCAAGTGTAACACATGATTTAACTTCAAATCAATGGGAAGTAGGAGATTTACCTTCAAATCCATGCGAAACGAATGGTTTAGCTTCAAATACTTGTGATATACATGATTTAGGTTCAACTGCATGCGAAACAAACGAGTTAGCTACAAATCCAAGCGAAACACATGATTTAACTTCAAATCAATGCGAAGTAGAAGGCCTACCATCAAATCCATGCAACACAAATTATTTAGCTTCTTATACTTGCGATATAAGTGATATAGCTTCAAATGCAGGCGAAACAAACAAGTGAGCATTAAATCCAAGTGTAACACATGATTTAACTTCAAATCAATGGGAAGTAGAAGATTTACCTTCAAATCCATGCGAAACAAATGGTTTAGCTTCAAATACTTGTGATATACATGATTTAGCTTCAGCTGCATGCGATACAAACGATTTAGCTTCACACCCAAGGGAAACACATGATTTAACTTCAAATCAATGCGAAGTAGAAGGCTTAGCATCAAATCCATGCAACACAAATTATTTAGCTTCTTATACTTGCGATATAAGCGATAAAGCTTCAAATGCAGTCGAAACAAACGAGTGAGATTTAAATCCATGCGTAAAACATGATTTAACTTCAAATCAATGGGAAGTAGAAGATTTACCTTCAAATCCATGCGAAACAAATGGCTTAGCTTCAAATACTTGTGATATACATGATTTAGCTTCTACTGCATGCGAAACAAACGAGTTAGCTTCAAATCCGAGCCAAACACATGATTTAGCTTCAAATCAATGCGAAGTAGAAGGCTTAGCATCGAATCCATGCAACACAAATTATTTAGCTTCTTATACTTGCGATATAAGTGATATAGCTTCAAATGCAGGCGATACACACGAGTGATCTTCAAATCCAAGCGTAACACATGATTTAACTTCAAATCAATGGGAAGTAGAAGATTTACCTTCAAATCCATGCGAAACAAATGGTTTAGCTTCAAATACTTGTGATATACATGATTTAGCTTCAGCTGCATGCGAAACAAACGATTTAGCTTCACACCCAAGGGAAACACATGCTTTATCTTCAAATCAATGCGAAGTAGAAGGCCTACCATCAAATCCATGCAACACAAATTATTTAGCTTCTTATACTTGCGATATAAGTGATATAGCTTCAAATGCAGGCGAAACAAACAAGTGAGCATTAAATCCAAGTGTAACACATGATTTAACTTCAAATCAATGGGAAGTAGAAGATTTACCTTCAAATCCATGCGAAACAAATGGTTTAGCTTCAAATACTTGTGATATACATGATTTAGCTTCAGCTGCATGCGATACAAACGATTTAGCTTCACACCCAAGGGAAACACATGATTTAACTTCAAATCAATGCGAAGTAGAAGGCTTAGCATCAAATCCATGCAACACAAATTATTTAGCTTCTTATACTTGCGATATAAGCGATAAAGCTTCAAATGCAGTCGAAACAAACGAGTGAGATTTAAATCCATGCGTAAAACATGATTTAACTTCAAATCAATGGGAAGTAGAAGATTTACCTTCAAATCCATGCGAAACAAATGGCTTAGCTTCAAATACTTGTGATATACATGATTTAGCTTCTACTGCATGCGAAACAAACGAGTTAGCTTCAAATCCGAGCCAAACACATGATTTAGCTTCAAATCAATGCGAAGTAGAAGGCTTAGCATCGAATCCATGCAACACAAATTATTTAGCTTCTTATACTTGCGATATAAGCGATAAAGCTTCAAATGCAGTCGAAACAAACGAGTGAGATTTAAATCCAAGCGTAAAACATGATTTAACTTCAAATCAATGGGAAGTAGAAGATTTACCTTCAAATCCATGCGAAACAAATGGCTTAGCTTCAAATACTTGTGATATACATGATTTAGCTTCAACTGCATGCGAAACAAACGAGTTAGCTTCAAATCCGAGCCAAACACATGATTTAGCTTCAAATCAATGCGAAATAGAAGGCTTAGCATCAAATCTATGCGACACAAATTATTAAGCTTCATATACTTGCGATATAAGTGATATAGCTTCAAATGCAGGCGATACACACGAGTGATCTTCAAATCCAAGCGTAACACATGATTTAACTTCAAATCAATGGGAAGTAGAAGATTTACCTTCAAATCCATGCGAAACAAATGGTTTAGCTTCAAATACTTGTGATATACATGATTTAGCTTCAGCTGCATGCGAAACAAACGATTTAGCTTCACACCCAAGGGAAACACATGATTTATCTTCAAATCAATGCGAAGTAGAAGGCCTACCATCAAATCCATGCAACACAAATTATTTATCTTCTTATACTTGCGATATAAGTGATATAGCTTCAAATGCAGGCGAAACAAACAAGTGAGCATTAAATCCAAGTGTAACACATGATTTAACTTCAAATCAATGGGAAGTAGAAGATTTACCTTCAAATCCATGCGAAACGAATGGTTTAGCTTCAAATACTTGTGATATACATGATTTAGGTTCAACTGCATGCGAAACAAACGAGTTAGCTACAAATCCAAGCGAAACACATGATTTAACTTCAAATCAATGCGAAGTAGAAGGCCTACCATCAAATCCATGCAACACAAATTATTTAGCTTCTTATACTTGCGATATAAGCGATAAAGCTTCAAATGCAGTCGAAACAAACGAGTGAGATTTAAATCCATGCGTAAAACATGATTTAACTTCAAATCAATGGGAAGTAGAAGATTTACCTTCAAATCCATGCGAAACAAATGGCTTAGCTTCAAATACTTGTGATATACATGATTTAGCTTCTACTGCATGCGAAACAAACGAGTTAGCTTCAAATCCGAGCCAAACACATGATTTAGCTTCAAATCAATGCGAAGTAGAAGGCTTAGCATCGAATCCATGCAACACAAATTATTTAGCTTCTTATACTTGCGATATAAGCGATAAAGCTTCAAATGCAGTCGAAACAAACGAGTGAGATTTAAATCCAAGCGTAAAACATGATTTAACTTCAAATCAATGGGAAGTAGAAGATTTACCTTCAAATCCATGCGAAACAAATGGCTTAGCTTCAAATACTTGTGATATACATGATTTAGCTTCAACTGCATGCGAAACAAACGAGTTAGCTTCAAATCCGAGCCAAACACATGATTTAGCTTCAAATCAATGCGAAATAGAAGGCTTAGCATCAAATCTATGCGACACAAATTATTAAGCTTCATATACTTGCGATATAAGTGATATAGCTTCAAATGCAGGCGATACACACGAGTGATCTTCAAATCCAAGCGTAACACATGATTTAACTTCAAATCAATGGGAAGTAGAAGATTTACCTTCAAATCCATGCGAAACAAATGGTTTAGCTTCAAATACTTGTGATATACATGATTTAGCTTCAGCTGCATGCGAAACAAACGATTTAGCTTCACACCCAAGGGAAACACATGATTTATCTTCAAATCAATGCGAAGTAGAAGGCCTACCATCAAATCCATGCAACACAAATTATTTATCTTCTTATACTTGCGATATAAGTGATATAGCTTCAAATGCAGGCGAAACAAACAAGTGAGCATTAAATCCAAGTGTAACACATGATTTAACTTCAAATCAATGGGAAGTAGAAGATTTACCTTCAAATCCATGCGAAACGAATGGTTTAGCTTCAAATACTTGTGATATACATGATTTAGGTTCAACTGCATGCGAAACAAACGAGTTAGCTACAAATCCAAGCGAAACACATGATTTAGCTTCAAATCAATGCGAAATAGAAGGCTTAGCATCAAATGTATGCGACACAAATTATTAAGCTTCATATACTTGCGATATAAGTGATATAGCTTCAAATGCAGGCGAAACACACGAGTGATCTTCAAATCCAAGCGTAACATATGATTTAACTTCAAATCAATGCGAAGTAGAAGATTTAGGTTCAAATACATGCGAAACAAATGGTTCAGCTTCAAATACTTGTGATATACATGAATTTGCTTCAGCTGCATGCGAAACAAACGATTTAGCTTCACACCCAAGGGAAACACATGATTTATCTTCAAATCAATGCGAAGTAGAAGGCCTACCATCAAATCCATGCAACACAAATTATTTAGCTTCTTATACTTGCGATATAAGCGATAAAGCTTCAAATGCAGTCGAAACAAACGAGTGAGATTTAAATCCAAGCGTAAAACATGATTTAACTTCAAATCAATGGGAAGTAGAAGATTTACCTTCAAATCCATGCCAAACAAATGGCTTAGCTTCAAATACTTGTGATATACATGATTTAGCTTCAACTGCAGGCGATACAAACGAGTGATCTTCAAATCCATGCGAAACGCATGATTTAGCTTCAAATCAATGCGAAATAGAAGGCTTAGCATCAAATCCGTGCGACACAAATTATTTAGCTTCATATACTTGCGATATAAGTGATATAGATTCAAATGCAGGCGAAACAAACGAGTGATCTTCAAATGCAAGCGTAACACGTGATTCAACTTCAAATCAATGCGAAGTAGAAGTTTTAGGATCAAATACATGCGAAACAAATGGTTTAGCTTCAAATACTTGTGATATACATGATTTAGCTTCAGCTGCATGCGATACAAACGATTTAGCTTCACACCCAAGGGAAACACATGATTTAACTTCAAATCAATGCGAAGTAGAAGGCTTAGCATCAAATCCATGCAACACAAATTATTTAGCTACTTATACTTGCGATATTAGTGATATAGCTTCAAATACATGCGAAACAAATGGTTTAGCTTCAAATACTTGTGATATACATGATTTAGCTACAACTGCATGCGAAACAAACGAGTTAGCTTCCAATCCAAGCGAAACACATGATTTGGCTTCAAATCAATGCGAAGTAGAAGATTTACCTTCAAATCCATGCAACACAAATTATTTAGCTTCTTATACTTGCGATATTAGTGATATAGCTTCAAATGCAGGTGAAACAAACGTGTGAGCTTTAAATCCAAGCGGAACACGTGATTTAATTTCAAATCAATGCGAAGTAGAAGATTTAGGTTCAAATACATGCGAAACAAATGGTTTAGCTTCAAATACTTGTGATATACATGATTTAGCTTCAACTACATGCGAGACAAACGAGTTAACTTCAAATCCATGCGAAACACATGATTTAACTTCAAATCAATGCGAAGTAGAAGGCTTACCATCAAATCCATGCAACACAAATTATTTAGCTTCTTATACTTGCGATATAAGCGATAAAGCTTCAAATGCAGTCGAAACAAACGAGTGAACTTCAAATCCAAGCGTAGCACGTGATTTAACTTCAAATCAATGCGAAGTAGAAGATTTAGGTTCAAATACATGCGAAACAAATGGTTTAGCTTCAAATACTTGTGATATACATGATTTAGCTTCAGCTGCATGCGAAACAAACGATTTAGCTTCAGACCCAAGGGAAACACATGATTTATCTTCAAATCAATGCGAAGTAGAAGGCCTATCATCAAATCCATGCAACACAAATTATTTATCTTCTTATACTTGCGATATAAGTGATATAGCTTCAAATGCAGGCGAAACAAACAAGTGAGCATTAAATCCAAGTGTAACACATGATTTAACTTCAAATCAATGGGAAGTAGAAGATTTACCTTCAAATCCATGCGAAACGAATGGTTTAGCTTCAAATACTTGTGATATACATGATTTAGGTTCAACTGCATGCGAAACAAACGAGTTAGCTACAAATCCAAGCGAAACACATGATTTGGCTTCAAATCAATGCGAAGTAGAATGCTTAGCATCAAATCCATGCAACACAAATTATTTAGCATCATATACTTGCGACATAAGTGATATAGATTCAAATGCAGGCGAAACAAACGAGTGAAGTTCAAATCCAAGCGTAGCACGTGATTTAACTTCAAATCAATGCGAAGTAGAAGATTTAGGTTCAAATACATGCGAAACAAATGGTTCAGCTTCAAATACTTGTGATATACATGAATTTGCTTCAGCTGCATGCGAAACAAACGATTTAGCTTCACACCCAAGGGAAACACATGATTTATCTTCAAATCAATGCGAAGTAGAAGGCTTACCATCAAATCCATGCAACACAAATTATTTAGCTTCTTATACTTGCGATATAAGTGATATAGCTTCAATTGCAGGCGAAACAAACAAGTGAGCATTAAATCCAATGTAACACATGATTTAACTTCAAATCAATGGGAAGTAGAAGATTTACCTTCAAATCCATGCGAAACGAATGGTTTAGCTTCAAATACTTGTGATATACATGATTTAGGTTCAACTGCATGCGAAACAAACGAGTTAGCTTCAAATCCAAGCGAAACACATGATTTAGCTTCAAATCAATGCGAAATAGAAGGCTTAGCATCAAATCTATGCGACACAAATTATTAAGCTTCATATACTTGCGATATAAGTGATATAGCTTCAAATGCAGGCGAAACACACGAGTGATCTTCAAATCCAAGCGTAACATATGATTTAACTTCAAATCAATGCGAAGTAGAAGATTTAGGTTCAAATACATGCGAAACAAATGGTTCAGCTTCAAATACTTGTGATATACATGAATTTGCTTCAGCTGCATGCGAAACAAACGATTTAGCTTCACACCCAAGGGAAACACATGATTTATCTTCAAATCAATGCGAAGTAGAAGACCTACCATCAAATCCATGCAACACAAATTATTTAGCTTCTTATACTTGCGATATAAGTGATATAGCTTCAAATGCAGGCGAAACAAACAAGTGAGCATTAAATCCAAGCGTAACACATGATTCAACTTCAAATCAATGGGAAGTAAAAGATTTACCTTCAAATCCATGCGAAACGAATGGCTTAGCTTCAAATACTTGTGATATACATGATTTAGCTTCAACTGCATGCGAAACAAACGAGTTAGCTTCAAATCCGAGCCAAACACATGATTTAGCTTCAAATCAATGCGAAATAGAAGGCTTAGCATCAAATCTATGCGACACAAATTATTAAGCTTCATATACTTGCGATATAAGTGATATAGCTTCAAATGCAGGCGAAACACACGAGTGATCTTCAAATCCAAGCGTAACACGTGATTTAACTTCAAATCCATGCGAAACAAATGGTTTAGCATGAAATACTTGTGATATACATGATTTAGCTTCAACTGCATGCGAAACAAACGAGTTAGCTCCAAATTCAAGCGAAACACATGATTTAGCTTCAAATCAATGCGACGTAGAAGGCTTACCATCAAATCCATGCAACACAAATTATTTAGCATCATATCCTTGCGACATAAGTGACATAGATTCAAATGCAGGCGAAACAAACGAGTGATCTTCAAATCCAAGCGTAGCACGTGATTTAACTTCAAATCAATGCGAAGTAGAAGATTTAGGTTCAAATACATGCGAAACAAATGGTTCAGCTTCAAATACTTGTGATATACATGAATTTGCTTCAGCTGCATGCGAAACAAACGATTTAGCTTCACACCCAAGGGAAACACATGATTTATCTTCAAATCAATGCGAAGTAGAAGGCTTACCATCAAATACATGCAACACAAATTATTTAGCTTCTTATACTTGCGATATAAGTGATATAGCTTCAAATGCAGGCGAATCAAACGAGTGAGCATTAAATCCAAGCGGAACACATGATTTAACTTCAAATCATTGGGAAGTAGAAGATTTACCTTCAAATCCATGCGAAACAAATGGCTTAGCTTCAAATACTTGTGATATACATGATTTAGCTTCTACTGCATGCGAAACAAACGAGTTAGCTTCAAATCCGAGCCAAACACATGATTTAGCTTCAAATCAATGCGAAGTAGAAGGCTTAGCATCGAATCCATGCAACACAAATTATTTAGCTTCTTATACTTGCGATATAAGCGATAAAGCTTCAAATGCAGTCGAAACAAACGAGTGAGATTTAAATCCAAGCGTAAAACATGATTTAACTTCAAATCAATGGGAAGTAGAAGATTTACCTTCAAATCCATGCGAAACAAATGGCTTAGCTTCAAATACTTGTGATATACATGATTTAGCTTCAACTGCATGCGAAACAAACGAGTTAGCTTCAAATCCGAGCCAAACACATGATTTAGCTTCAAATCAATGCGAAATAGAAGGCTTAGCATCAAATCTATGCGACACAAATTATTAAGCTTCATATACTTGCGATATAAGTGATATAGCTTCAAATGCAGGCGATACACACGAGTGATCTTCAAATCCAAGCGTAACACATGATTTAACTTCAAATCAATGGGAAGTAGAAGATTTACCTTCAAATCCATGCGAAACAAATGGTTTAGCTTCAAATACTTGTGATATACATGATTTAGCTTCAGCTGCATGCGAAACAAACGATTTAGCTTCACACCCAAGGGAAACACATGATTTATCTTCAAATCAATGCGAAGTAGAAGGCCTACCATCAAATCCATGCAACACAAATTATTTATCTTCTTATACTTGCGATATAAGTGATATAGCTTCAAATGCAGGCGAAACAAACAAGTGAGCATTAAATCCAAGTGTAACACATGATTTAACTTCAAATCAATGGGAAGTAGAAGATTTACCTTCAAATCCATGCGAAACGAATGGTTTAGCTTCAAATACTTGTGATATACATGATTTAGGTTCAACTGCATGCGAAACAAACGAGTTAGCTACAAATCCAAGCGAAACACATGATTTAGCTTCAAATCAATGCGAAATAGAAGGCTTAGCATCAAATGTATGCGACACAAATTATTAAGCTTCATATACTTGCGATATAAGTGATATAGCTTCAAATGCAGGCGAAACACACGAGTGATCTTCAAATCCAAGCGTAACATATGATTTAACTTCAAATCAATGCGAAGTAGAAGATTTAGGTTCAAATACATGCGAAACAAATGGTTCAGCTTCAAATACTTGTGATATACATGAATTTGCTTCAGCTGCATGCGAAACAAACGATTTAGCTTCACACCCAAGGGAAACACATGATTTATCTTCAAATCAATGCGAAGTAGAAGGCCTACCATCAAATCCATGCAACACAAATTATTTAGCTACTTATACTTGCGATATTAGTGATATAGCTTCAAATACATGCGAAACAAATGGTTTAGCTTCAAATACTTGTGATATACATGATTTAGCTACAACTGCATGCGAAACAAACGAGTTAGCTTCAAATCCATGCGAAACACATGATTTAACTTCAAATCAATGCGAAGTAGAAGGCTTACCATCAAATCCATGCAACACAAATTATTTAGCTTCTTATACTTGCGATATAAGCGATAAAGCTTCAAATGCAGTCGAAACAAACGAGTGAACTTCAAATCCAAGCGTAGCACGTGATTTAACTTCAAATCAATGCGAAGTAGAAGATTTAGGTTCAAATACATGCGAAACAAATGGTTTAGCTTCAAATACTTGTGATATACATGATTTAGCTTCAGCTGCATGCGAAACAAACGATTTAGCTTCAGACCCAAGGGAAACACATGATTTATCTTCAAATCAATGCGAAGTAGAAGGCCTATCATCAAATCCATGCAACACAAATTATTTATCTTCTTATACTTGCGATATAAGTGATATAGCTTCAAATGCAGGCGAAACAAACAAGTGAGCATTAAATCCAAGTGTAACACATGATTTAACTTCAAATCAATGGGAAGTAGAAGATTTACCTTCAAATCCATGCGAAACGAATGGTTTAGCTTCAAATACTTGTGATATACATGATTTAGGTTCAACTGCATGCGAAACAAACGAGTTAGCTACAAATCCAAGCGAAACACATGATTTGGCTTCAAATCAATGCGAAGTAGAATGCTTAGCATCAAATCCATGCAACACAAATTATTTAGCATCATATACTTGCGACATAAGTGATATAGATTCAAATGCAGGCGAAACAAACGAGTGAAGTTCAAATCCAAGCGTAGCACGTGATTTAACTTCAAATCAATGCGAAGTAGAAGATTTAGGTTCAAATACATGCGAAACAAATGGTTCAGCTTCAAATACTTGTGATATACATGAATTTGCTTCAGCTGCATGCGAAACAAACGATTTAGCTTCACACCCAAGGGAAACACATGATTTATCTTCAAATCAATGCGAAGTAGAAGGCTTACCATCAAATCCATGCAACACAAATTATTTAGCTTCTTATACTTGCGATATAAGTGATATAGCTTCAATTGCAGGCGAAACAAACAAGTGAGCATTAAATCCAATGTAACACATGATTTAACTTCAAATCAATGGGAAGTAGAAGATTTACCTTCAAATCCATGCGAAACGAATGGTTTAGCTTAAAATACTTGTGATATACATGATTTAGGTTCAACTGCATGCGAAACAAACGAGTTAGCTTCAAATCCAAGCGAAACACATGATTTAGCTTCAAATCAATGCGAAATAGAAGGCTTAGCATCAAATCTATGCGACACAAATTATTAAGCTTCATATACTTGCGATATAAGTGATATAGCTTCAAATGCAGGCGAAACACACGAGTGATCTTCAAATCCAAGCGTAACATATGATTTAACTTCAAATCAATGCGAAGTAGAAGATTTAGGTTCAAATACATGCGAAACAAATGGTTCAGCTTCAAATACTTGTGATATACATGAATTTGCTTCAGCTGCATGCGAAACAAACGATTTAGCTTCACACCCAAGGGAAACACATGATTTATCTTCAAATCAATGCGAAGTAGAAGACCTACCATCAAATCCATGCAACACAAATTATTTAGCTTCTTATACTTGCGATATAAGTGATATAGCTTCAAATGCAGGCGAAACAAACAAGTGAGCATTAAATCCAAGCGTAACACATGATTCAACTTCAAATCAATGGGAAGTAAAAGATTTACCTTCAAATCCATGCGAAACGAATGGCTTAGCTTCAAATACTTGTGATATACATGATTTAGCTTCAACTGCATGCGAAACAAACGAGTTAGCTTCAAATCCGAGCCAAACACATGATTTAGCTTCAAATCAATGCGAAATAGAAGGCTTAGCATCAAATCTATGCGACACAAATTATTAAGCTTCATATACTTGCGATATAAGTGATATAGCTTCAAATGCAGGCGAAACACACGAGTGATCTTCAAATCCAAGCGTAACACGTGATTTAACTTCAAATCCATGCGAAACAAATGGTTTAGCATGAAATACTTGTGATATACATGATTTAGCTTCAACTGCATGCGAAACAAACGAGTTAGCTCCAAATTCAAGCGAAACACATGATTTAGCTTCAAATCAATGCGACGTAGAAGGCTTACCATCAAATCCATGCAACACAAATTATTTAGCATCATATCCTTGCGACATAAGTGACATAGATTCAAATGCAGGCGAAACAAACGAGTGATCTTCAAATCCAAGCGTAGCACGTGATTTAACTTCAAATCAATGCGAAGTAGAAGATTTAGGTTCAAATACATGCGAAACAAATGGTTCAGCTTCAAATACTTGTGATATACATGAATTTGCTTCAGCTGCATGCGAAACAAACGATTTAGCTTCACACCCAAGGGAAACACATGATTTATCTTCAAATCAATGCGAAGTAGAAGGCTTACCATCAAATACATGCAACACAAATTATTTAGCTTCTTATACTTGCGATATAAGTGATATAGCTTCAAATGCAGGCGAATCAAACGAGTGAGCATTAAATCCAAGCGGAACACATGATTTAACTTCAAATCATTGGGAAGTAGAAGATTTACCTTCAAATCCATGCGAAACGAATGGTTTAGCTTCAAATACTTGTGATATACATGATTTAGGTTCAACTGCATGCGAAACAAACGAGTTAGCTTCAAATCCATGCGAAACGCATGATTGAGCTTCAAATCAATGCGAAATAGAAGGCTTAGCATCAAATCCGTGCGACACAAATTATTTAGCTTCATATACTTGCGATATAAGTGATATAGATTCAAATGCAGGCGAAACAAACGAGTGATCTTCAAATGCAAGCGTAACACGTGATTCAACTTCAAATCAATGCGAAGTAGAAGTTTTAGGATCAAATACATGCGAAAGAAATGGTTTAGCTTCAAATACTTGTGATATACATGATTTAGCTTCAGCTGCATGCGATACAAACGATTTAGCTTCACACCCAAGGGAAACACATGATTTAACTTCAAATCAATGCGAAGTAGAAGGCTTAGCATCAAATCCATGCAACACAAATTATTTAGCTTCTTATACTTGCGATATAAGCGATAAAGCTTCAAATGCAGTCGAAACAAACGAGTGAGATTTAAATCCATGCGTAAAACATGATTTAACTTCAAATCAATGGGAAGTAGAAGATTTACCTTCAAATCCATGCGAAACAAATGGCTTAGCTTCAAATACTTGTGATATACATGATTTAGATTCTACTGCATGCGAAACAAACGAGTTAGCTTCAAATCCGAGCCAAACACATGATTTAACTTCAAATCAATGCGAAGTAGAAGGCTTAGCATCAAATCCATGCAACACAAATTATTTAGCTTCTTATACTTGCGATATAAGCGATAAAGCTTCAAATGCAGTCGAAACAAACGAGTGAGATTTAAATCCAAGCGTAAAACATGATTTAACTTCAAATCAATGGGAAGTAGAAGATTTACCTTTAAATCCATGCGAAACAAATGGCTTAGCTTCAAATACTTGTGATATACATGATTTAGCTTCAACTGCATGCGAAACAAACGAGTTAGCTTCAAATCCGAGCCAAACACATGATTTAGCTTCAAATCAATGCGAAATAGAAGGCTTAGCATCAAATCTATGCGACACAAATTATTAAGCTTCATATACTTGCGATATAAGTGATATAGCTTCAAATGCAGGCGATACACACGAGTGATCTTCAAATCCAAGCGTAACACATGATTTAACTTCAAATCAATGGGAAGTAGAAGATTTACCTTCAAATCCATGCGAAACAAATGGTTTAGCTTCAAATACTTGTGATATACATGATTTAGCTTCAGCTGCATGCGAAACAAACGATTTAGCTTCACACCCAAGGGAAACACATGATTTATCTTCAAATCAATGCGAAGTAGAAGGCCTATCATCAAATCCATGCAACACAAATTATTTATCTTCTTATACTTGCGATATAAGTGATATAGCTTCAAATGCAGGCGAAACAAACAAGTGAGCATTAAATCCAAGTGTAACACATGATTTAACTTCAAATCAATGGGAAGTAGGAGATTTACCTTCAAATCCATGCGAAACGAATGGTTTAGCTTCAAATACTTGTGATATACATGATTTAGGTTCAACTGCATGCGAAACAAACGAGTTAGCTACAAATCCAAGCGAAACACATGATTTAACTTCAAATCAATGCGAAGTAGAAGGCCTACCATCAAATCCATGCAACACAAATTATTTAGCTTCTTATACTTGCGATATAAGTGATATAGCTTCAAATGCAGGCGAAACAAACAAGTGAGCATTAAATCCAAGTGTAACACATGATTTAACTTCAAATCAATGGGAAGTAGAAGATTTACCTTCAAATCCATGCGAAACAAATGGTTTAGCTTCAAATACTTGTGATATACATGATTTAGCTTCAGCTGCATGCGATACAAACGATTTAGCTTCACACCCAAGGGAAACACATGATTTAACTTCAAATCAATGCGAAGTAGAAGGCTTAGCATCAAATCCATGCAACACAAATTATTTAGCTTCTTATACTTGCGATATAAGCGATAAAGCTTCAAATGCAGTCGAAACAAACGAGTGAGATTTAAATCCATGCGTAAAACATGATTTAACTTCAAATCAATGGGAAGTAGAAGATTTACCTTCAAATCCATGCGAAACAAATGGCTTAGCTTCAAATACTTGTGATATACATGATTTAGCTTCTACTGCATGCGAAACAAACGAGTTAGCTTCAAATCCGAGCCAAACACATGATTTAGCTTCAAATCAATGCGAAGTAGAAGGCTTAGCATCGAATCCATGCAACACAAATTATTTAGCTTCTTATACTTGCGATATAAGTGATATAGCTTCAAATGCAGGCGATACACACGAGTGATCTTCAAATCCAAGCGTAACACATGATTTAACTTCAAATCAATGGGAAGTAGAAGATTTACCTTCAAATCCATGCGAAACAAATGGTTTAGCTTCAAATACTTGTGATATACATGATTTAGCTTCAGCTGCATGCGAAACAAACGATTTAGCTTCACACCCAAGGGAAACACATGCTTTATCTTCAAATCAATGCGAAGTAGAAGGCCTACCATCAAATCCATGCAACACAAATTATTTAGCTTCTTATACTTGCGATATAAGTGATATAGCTTCAAATGCAGGCGAAACAAACAAGTGAGCATTAAATCCAAGTGTAACACATGATTTAACTTCAAATCAATGGGAAGTAGAAGATTTACCTTCAAATCCATGCGAAACAAATGGTTTAGCTTCAAATACTTGTGATATACATGATTTAGCTTCAGCTGCATGCGATACAAACGATTTAGCTTCACACCCAAGGGAAACACATGATTTAACTTCAAATCAATGCGAAGTAGAAGGCTTAGCATCAAATCCATGCAACACAAATTATTTAGCTTCTTATACTTGCGATATAAGCGATAAAGCTTCAAATGCAGTCGAAACAAACGAGTGAGATTTAAATCCATGCGTAAAACATGATTTAACTTCAAATCAATGGGAAGTAGAAGATTTACCTTCAAATCCATGCGAAACAAATGGCTTAGCTTCAAATACTTGTGATATACATGATTTAGCTTCTACTGCATGCGAAACAAACGAGTTAGCTTCAAATCCGAGCCAAACACATGATTTAGCTTCAAATCAATGCGAAGTAGAAGGCTTAGCATCGAATCCATGCAACACAAATTATTTAGCTTCTTATACTTGCGATATAAGCGATAAAGCTTCAAATGCAGTCGAAACAAACGAGTGAGATTTAAATCCAAGCGTAAAACATGATTTAACTTCAAATCAATGGGAAGTAGAAGATTTACCTTCAAATCCATGCGAAACAAATGGCTTAGCTTCAAATACTTGTGATATACATGATTTAGCTTCAACTGCATGCGAAACAAACGAGTTAGCTTCAAATCCGAGCCAAACACATGATTTAGCTTCAAATCAATGCGAAATAGAAGGCTTAGCATCAAATCTATGCGACACAAATTATTAAGCTTCATATACTTGCGATATAAGTGATATAGCTTCAAATGCAGGCGATACACACGAGTGATCTTCAAATCCAAGCGTAACACATGATTTAACTTCAAATCAATGGGAAGTAGAAGATTTACCTTCAAATCCATGCGAAACAAATGGTTTAGCTTCAAATACTTGTGATATACATGATTTAGCTTCAGCTGCATGCGAAACAAACGATTTAGCTTCACACCCAAGGGAAACACATGATTTATCTTCAAATCAATGCGAAGTAGAAGGCCTACCATCAAATCCATGCAACACAAATTATTTATCTTCTTATACTTGCGATATAAGTGATATAGCTTCAAATGCAGGCGAAACAAACAAGTGAGCATTAAATCCAAGTGTAACACATGATTTAACTTCAAATCAATGGGAAGTAGAAGATTTACCTTCAAATCCATGCGAAACGAATGGTTTAGCTTCAAATACTTGTGATATACATGATTTAGGTTCAACTGCATGCGAAACAAACGAGTTAGCTACAAATCCAAGCGAAACACATGATTTAACTTCAAATCAATGCGAAGTAGAAGGCCTACCATCAAATCCATGCAACACAAATTATTTAGCTTCTTATACTTGCGATATAAGCGATAAAGCTTCAAATGCAGTCGAAACAAACGAGTGAGATTTAAATCCATGCGTAAAACATGATTTAACTTCAAATCAATGGGAAGTAGAAGATTTACCTTCAAATCCATGCGAAACAAATGGCTTAGCTTCAAATACTTGTGATATACATGATTTAGCTTCTACTGCATGCGAAACAAACGAGTTAGCTTCAAATCCGAGCCAAACACATGATTTAGCTTCAAATCAATGCGAAGTAGAAGGCTTAGCATCGAATCCATGCAACACAAATTATTTAGCTTCTTATACTTGCGATATAAGCGATAAAGCTTCAAATGCAGTCGAAACAAACGAGTGAGATTTAAATCCAAGCGTAAAACATGATTTAACTTCAAATCAATGGGAAGTAGAAGATTTACCTTCAAATCCATGCGAAACAAATGGCTTAGCTTCAAATACTTGTGATATACATGATTTAGCTTCAACTGCATGCGAAACAAACGAGTTAGCTTCAAATCCGAGCCAAACACATGATTTAGCTTCAAATCAATGCGAAATAGAAGGCTTAGCATCAAATCTATGCGACACAAATTATTAAGCTTCATATACTTGCGATATAAGTGATATAGCTTCAAATGCAGGCGATACACACGAGTGATCTTCAAATCCAAGCGTAACACATGATTTAACTTCAAATCAATGGGAAGTAGAAGATTTACCTTCAAATCCATGCGAAACAAATGGTTTAGCTTCAAATACTTGTGATATACATGATTTAGCTTCAGCTGCATGCGAAACAAACGATTTAGCTTCACACCCAAGGGAAACACATGATTTATCTTCAAATCAATGCGAAGTAGAAGGCCTACCATCAAATCCATGCAACACAAATTATTTATCTTCTTATACTTGCGATATAAGTGATATAGCTTCAAATGCAGGCGAAACAAACAAGTGAGCATTAAATCCAAGTGTAACACATGATTTAACTTCAAATCAATGGGAAGTAGAAGATTTACCTTCAAATCCATGCGAAACGAATGGTTTAGCTTCAAATACTTGTGATATACATGATTTAGGTTCAACTGCATGCGAAACAAACGAGTTAGCTACAAATCCAAGCGAAACACATGATTTAGCTTCAAATCAATGCGAAATAGAAGGCTTAGCATCAAATGTATGCGACACAAATTATTAAGCTTCATATACTTGCGATATAAGTGATATAGCTTCAAATGCAGGCGAAACACACGAGTGATCTTCAAATCCAAGCGTAACATATGATTTAACTTCAAATCAATGCGAAGTAGAAGATTTAGGTTCAAATACATGCGAAACAAATGGTTCAGCTTCAAATACTTGTGATATACATGAATTTGCTTCAGCTGCATGCGAAACAAACGATTTAGCTTCACACCCAAGGGAAACACATGATTTATCTTCAAATCAATGCGAAGTAGAAGGCCTACCATCAAATCCATGCAACACAAATTATTTAGCTTCTTATACTTGCGATATAAGCGATAAAGCTTCAAATGCAGTCGAAACAAACGAGTGAGATTTAAATCCAAGCGTAAAACATGATTTAACTTCAAATCAATGGGAAGTAGAAGATTTACCTTCAAATCCATGCCAAACAAATGGCTTAGCTTCAAATACTTGTGATATACATGATTTAGCTTCAACTGCAGGCGATACAAACGAGTGATCTTCAAATCCATGCGAAACGCATGATTTAGCTTCAAATCAATGCGAAATAGAAGGCTTAGCATCAAATCCGTGCGACACAAATTATTTAGCTTCATATACTTGCGATATAAGTGATATAGATTCAAATGCAGGCGAAACAAACGAGTGATCTTCAAATGCAAGCGTAACACGTGATTCAACTTCAAATCAATGCGAAGTAGAAGTTTTAGGATCAAATACATGCGAAACAAATGGTTTAGCTTCAAATACTTGTGATATACATGATTTAGCTTCAGCTGCATGCGATACAAACGATTTAGCTTCACACCCAAGGGAAACACATGATTTAACTTCAAATCAATGCGAAGTAGAAGGCTTAGCATCAAATCCATGCAACACAAATTATTTAGCTACTTATACTTGCGATATTAGTGATATAGCTTCAAATACATGCGAAACAAATGGTTTAGCTTCAAATACTTGTGATATACATGATTTAGCTACAACTGCATGCGAAACAAACGAGTTAGCTTCCAATCCAAGCGAAACACATGATTTGGCTTCAAATCAATGCGAAGTAGAAGATTTACCTTCAAATCCATGCAACACAAATTATTTAGCTTCTTATACTTGCGATATTAGTGATATAGCTTCAAATGCAGGTGAAACAAACGTGTGAGCTTTAAATCCAAGCGGAACACGTGATTTAATTTCAAATCAATGCGAAGTAGAAGATTTAGGTTCAAATACATGCGAAACAAATGGTTTAGCTTCAAATACTTGTGATATACATGATTTAGCTTCAACTACATGCGAGACAAACGAGTTAACTTCAAATCCATGCGAAACACATGATTTAACTTCAAATCAATGCGAAGTAGAAGGCTTACCATCAAATCCATGCAACACAAATTATTTAGCTTCTTATACTTGCGATATAAGCGATAAAGCTTCAAATGCAGTCGAAACAAACGAGTGAACTTCAAATCCAAGCGTAGCACGTGATTTAACTTCAAATCAATGCGAAGTAGAAGATTTAGGTTCAAATACATGCGAAACAAATGGTTCAGCTTCAAATACTTGTGATATACATGAATTTGCTTCAGCTGCATGCGAAACAAACGATTTAGCTTCACACCCAAGGGAAACACATGATTTATCTTCAAATCAATGCGAAGTAGAAGGCCTACCATCAAATCCATGCAACACAAATTATTTAGCTTCTTATACTTGCGATATAAGTGATATAGCTTCAAATGCAGGCGAAACAAACAAGTGAGCATTAAATCCAAGTGTAACACATGATTTAACTTCAAATCAATGGGAAGTAGAAGATTTACCTTCAAATCCATGCGAAACGAATGGTTTAGCTTCAAATACTTGTGATATACATGATTTAGCTTCAGCTGCATGCGAAACAAACGATTTAGCTTCACACCCAAGGGAAACACATGCTTTATCTTCAAATCAATGCGAAGTAGAAGGCCTACCATCAAATCCATGCAACACAAATTATTTATCTTCTTATACTTGCGATATAAATGATATAGCTTCAAATGCAGGCGAAACAAACAAGTGAGCATTAAATCCAAGTGTAACACATGATTTAACTTCAAATCAATGGGAAGTAGAAGATTTACCTTCAAATCCATGCGAAACGAATGGTTTAGCTTCAAATACTTGTGATATACATGATTTAGGTTCAACTGCATGCGAAACAAACGAGTTAGCTACAAATCCAAGCGAAACACATGATTTAGCTTCAAATCAATGCGAAATAGAAGGCTTAGCATCAAATGTATGCGACACAAATTATTAAGCTTCATATACTTGCGATATAAGTGATATAGCTTCAAATGCAGGCGAAACACACGAGTGATCTTCAAATCCAAGCGTAACATATGATTTAACTTCAAATCAATGCGAAGTAGAAGATTTACCTTCAAATCCATGCGAAACAAATGGTTTAGCTTCAAATACTTGTGATATACATGATTTAGCTTCAGCTGCATGCGAAACAAACGATTTAGCTTCACACCCAAGGGAAACACATGATTTATCTTCAAATCAATGCGAAGTAGAAGGCCTATCATCAAATCCATGCAACACAAATTATTTATCTTCTTATACTTGCGATATAAGTGATATAGCTTCAAATGCAGGCGAAACAAACAAGTGAGCATTAAATCCAAGTGTAACACATGATTTAACTTCAAATCAATGGGAAGTAGAAGATTTACCTTCAAATCCATGCGAAACGAATGGTTTAGCTTCAAATACTTGTGATATACATGATTTAGGTTCAACTGCATGCGAAACAAACGAGTTAGCTACAAATCCAAGCGAAACACATGATTTAACTTCAAATCAATGCGAAGTAGAAGGCCTACCATCAAATCCATGCAACACAAATTATTTAGCTTCTTATACTTGCGATATAAGTGATATAGCTTCAAATGCAGGCGAAACAAACAAGTGAGCATTAAATCCAAGTGTAACACATGATTTAACTTCAAATCAATGGGAAGTAGAAGATTTACCTTCAAATCCATGCGAAACAAATGGTTTAGCTTCAAATACTTGTGATATACATGATTTAGCTTCAGCTGCATGCGATACAAACGATTTAGCTTCACACCCAAGGGAAACACATGATTTAACTTCAAATCAATGCGAAGTAGAAGGCTTAGCATCAAATCCATGCAACACAAATTATTTAGCTTCTTATACTTGCGATATAAGCGATAAAGCTTCAAATGCAGTCGAAACAAACGAGTGAGATTTAAATCCATGCGTAAAACATGATTTAACTTCAAATCAATGGGAAGTAGAAGATTTACCTTCAAATCCATGCGAAACAAATGGCTTAGCTTCAAATACTTGTGATATACATGATTTAGCTTCTACTGCATGCGAAACAAACGAGTTAGCTTCAAATCCGAGCCAAACACATGATTTAGCTTCAAATCAATGCGAAGTAGAAGGCTTAGCATCGAATCCATGCAACACAAATTATTTAGCTTCTTATACTTGCGATATAAGCGATAAAGCTTCAAATGCAGTCGAAACAAACGAGTGAGATTTAAATCCAAGCGTAAAACATGATTTAACTTCAAATCAATGGGAAGTAGAAGATTTACCTTCAAATCCATGCGAAACAAATGGCTTAGCTTCAAATACTTGTGATATACATGATTTAGCTTCAACTGCATGCGAAACAAACGAGTTAGCTTCAAATCCGAGCCAAACACATGATTTAGCTTCAAATCAATGCGAAATAGAAGGCTTAGCATCAAATCTATGCGACACAAATTATTAAGCTTCATATACTTGCGATATAAGTGATATAGCTTCAAATGCAGGCGATACACACGAGTGATCTTCAAATCCAAGCGTAACACATGATTTAACTTCAAATCAATGGGAAGTAGAAGATTTACCTTCAAATCCATGCGAAACAAATGGTTTAGCTTCAAATACTTGTGATATACATGATTTAGCTTCAGCTGCATGCGAAACAAACGATTTAGCTTCACACCCAAGGGAAACACATGATTTATCTTCAAATCAATGCGAAGTAGAAGGCCTACCATCAAATCCATGCAACACAAATTATTTATCTTCTTATACTTGCGATATAAGTGATATAGCTTCAAATGCAGGCGAAACAAACAAGTGAGCATTAAATCCAAGTGTAACACATGATTTAACTTCAAATCAATGGGAAGTAGAAGATTTACCTTCAAATCCATGCGAAACGAATGGTTTAGCTTCAAATACTTGTGATATACATGATTTAGGTTCAACTGCATGCGAAACAAACGAGTTAGCTACAAATCCAAGCGAAACACATGATTTAGCTTCAAATCAATGCGAAATAGAAGGCTTAGCATCAAATGTATGCGACACAAATTATTAAGCTTCATATACTTGCGATATAAGTGATATAGCTTCAAATGCAGGCGAAACACACGAGTGATCTTCAAATCCAAGCGTAACATATGATTTAACTTCAAATCAATGCGAAGTAGAAGATTTAGGTTCAAATACATGCGAAACAAATGGTTCAGCTTCAAATACTTGTGATATACATGAATTTGCTTCAGCTGCATGCGAAACAAACGATTTAGCTTCACACCCAAGGGAAACACATGATTTATCTTCAAATCAATGCGAAGTAGAAGGCCTACCATCAAATCCATGCAACACAAATTATTTAGCTTCTTATACTTGCGATATAAGCGATAAAGCTTCAAATGCAGTCGAAACAAACGAGTGAGATTTAAATCCAAGCGTAAAACATGATTTAACTTCAAATCAATGGGAAGTAGAAGATTTACCTTCAAATCCATGCCAAACAAATGGCTTAGCTTCAAATACTTGTGATATACATGATTTAGCTTCAACTGCAGGCGATACAAACGAGTGATCTTCAAATCCATGCGAAACGCATGATTTAGCTTCAAATCAATGCGAAATAGAAGGCTTAGCATCAAATCCGTGCGACACAAATTATTTAGCTTCATATACTTGCGATATAAGTGATATAGATTCAAATGCAGGCGAAACAAACGAGGGATCTTCAAATGCAAGCGTAACACGTGATTCAACTTCAAATCAATGCGAAGTAGAAGTTTTAGGATCAAATACATGCGAAACAAATGGTTTAGCTTCAAATACTTGTGATATACATGATTTAGCTTCAGCTGCATGCGATACAAACGATTTAGCTTCACACCCAAGGGAAACACATGATTTAACTTCAAATCAATGCGAAGTAGAAGGCTTAGCATCAAATCCATGCAACACAAATTATTTAGCTACTTATACTTGCGATATTAGTGATATAGCTTCAAATGCAGGCGAAACAAACGTGTGAGCTTTAAATCCAAGCGGAACGCGTGATTTAATTTCAAATCAATGCGAAGTAGAAGATTTAGGTTCAAATACATGCGAAACAAATGGTTTAGCTTCAAATACTTGTGATATACATGATTTAGCTACAACTGCATGCGAAACAAACGAGTTAGCTTCCAATCCAAGCGAAACACATGATTTGGCTTCAAATCAATGCGAAGTAGAAGATTTACCTTCAAATCCATGCAACACAAATTATTTAGCTTCTTATACTTGCGATATTAGTGATATAGCTTCAAATGCAGGTGAAACAAACGTGTGAGCTTTAAATCCAAGCGGAACACGTGATTTAATTTCAAATCAATGCGAAGTAGAAGATTTAGGTTCAAATACATGCGAAACAAATGGTTTAGCTTCAAATACTTGTGATATACATGATTTAGCTTCAACTACATGCGAGACAAACGAGTTAACTTCAAATCCATGCGAAACACATGATTTAACTTCAAATCAATGCGAAGTAGAAGGCCTACCATCAAATCCATGCAACACAAATTATTTAGCTTCTTATACTTGCGATATAAGTGATATAGCTTCAAATGCAGGCGAAACAAACAAGTGAGCATTAAATCCAAGTGTAACACATGATTTAACTTCAAATCAATGGGAAGTAGAAGATTTACCTTCAAATCCATGCGAAACAAATGGTTTAGCTTCAAATACTTGTGATATACATGATTTAGCTTCAGCTGCATGCGATACAAACGATTTAGCTTCACACCCAAGGGAAACACATGATTTAACTTCAAATCAATGCGAAGTAGAAGGCTTAGCATCAAATCCATGCAACACAAATTATTTAGCTTCTTATACTTGCGATATAAGCGATAAAGCTTCAAATGCAGTCGAAACAAACGAGTGAGATTTAAATCCATGCGTAAAACATGATTTAACTTCAAATCAATGGGAAGTAGAAGATTTACCTTCAAATCCATGCGAAACAAATGGCTTAGCTTCAAATACTTGTGATATACATGATTTAGCTTCTACTGCATGCGAAACAAACGAGTTAGCTTCAAATCCGAGCCAAACACATGATTTAGCTTCAAATCAATGCGAAGTAGAAGGCTTAGCATCGAATCCATGCAACACAAATTATTTAGCTTCTTATACTTGCGATATAAGCGATAAAGCTTCAAATGCAGTCGAAACAAACGAGTGAGATTTAAATCCAAGCGTAAAACATGATTTAACTTCAAATCAATGGGAAGTAGAAGATTTACCTTCAAATCCATGCGAAACAAATGGCTTAGCTTCAAATACTTGTGATATACATGATTTAGCTTCAACTGCATGCGAAACAAACGAGTTAGCTTCAAATCCGAGCCAAACACATGATTTAGCTTCAAATCAATGCGAAATAGAAGGCTTAGCATCAAATCTATGCGACACAAATTATTAAGCTTCATATACTTGCGATATAAGTGATATAGCTTCAAATGCAGGCGATACACACGAGTGATCTTCAAATCCAAGCGTAACACATGATTTAACTTCAAATCAATGGGAAGTAGAAGATTTACCTTCAAATCCATGCGAAACAAATGGTTTAGCTTCAAATACTTGTGATATACATGATTTAGCTTCAGCTGCATGCGAAACAAACGATTTAGCTTCACACCCAAGGGAAACACATGATTTATCTTCAAATCAATGCGAAGTAGAAGGCCTACCATCAAATCCATGCAACACAAATTATTTATCTTCTTATACTTGCGATATAAGTGATATAGCTTCAAATGCAGGCGAAACAAACAAGTGAGCATTAAATCCAAGTGTAACACATGATTTAACTTCAAATCAATGGGAAGTAGAAGATTTACCTTCAAATCCATGCGAAACGAATGGTTTAGCTTCAAATACTTGTGATATACATGATTTAGGTTCAACTGCATGCGAAACAAACGAGTTAGCTACAAATCCAAGCGAAACACATGATTTAGCTTCAAATCAATGCGAAATAGAAGGCTTAGCATCAAATGTATGCGACACAAATTATTAAGCTTCATATACTTGCGATATAAGTGATATAGCTTCAAATGCAGGCGAAACACACGAGTGATCTTCAAATCCAAGCGTAACATATGATTTAACTTCAAATCAATGCGAAGTAGAAGATTTAGGTTCAAATACATGCGAAACAAATGGTTCAGCTTCAAATACTTGTGATATACATGAATTTGCTTCAGCTGCATGCGAAACAAACGATTTAGCTTCACACCCAAGGGAAACACATGATTTATCTTCAAATCAATGCGAAGTAGAAGGCCTACCATCAAATCCATGCAACACAAATTATTTAGCTTCTTATACTTGCGATATAAGCGATAAAGCTTCAAATGCAGTCGAAACAAACGAGTGAGATTTAAATCCAAGCGTAAAACATGATTTAACTTCAAATCAATGGGAAGTAGAAGATTTACCTTCAAATCCATGCCAAACAAATGGCTTAGCTTCAAATACTTGTGATATACATGATTTAGCTTCAACTGCAGGCGATACAAACGAGTGATCTTCAAATCCATGCGAAACGCATGATTTAGCTTCAAATCAATGCGAAATAGAAGGCTTAGCATCAAATCCGTGCGACACAAATTATTTAGCTTCATATACTTGCGATATAAGTGATATAGATTCAAATGCAGGCGAAACAAACGAGTGATCTTCAAATGCAAGCGTAACACGTGATTCAACTTCAAATCAATGCGAAGTAGAAGTTTTAGGATCAAATACATGCGAAACAAATGGTTTAGCTTCAAATACTTGTGATATACATGATTTAGCTTCAGCTGCATGCGATACAAACGATTTAGCTTCACACCCAAGGGAAACACATGATTTAACTTCAAATCAATGCGAAGTAGAAGGCTTAGCATCAAATCCATGCAACACAAATTATTTAGCTACTTATACTTGCGATATTAGTGATATAGCTTCAAATGCAGGCGAAACAAACGTGTGAGCTTTAAATCCAAGCGGAACGCGTGATTTAATTTCAAATCAATGCGAAGTAGAAGATTTAGGTTCAAATACATGCGAAACAAATGGTTTAGCTTCAAATACTTGTGATATACATGATTTAGCTACAACTGCATGCGAAACAAACGAGTTAGCTTCCAATCCAAGCGAAACACATGATTTGGCTTCAAATCAATGCGAAGTAGAAGATTTACCTTCAAATCCATGCAACACAAATTATTTAGCTTCTTATACTTGCGATATTAGTGATATAGCTTCAAATGCAGGTGAAACAAACGTGTGAGCTTTAAATCCAAGCGGAACACGTGATTTAATTTCAAATCAATGCGAAGTAGAAGATTTAGGTTCAAATACATGCGAAACAAATGGTTTAGCTTCAAATACTTGTGATATACATGATTTAGCTTCAACTACATGCGAGACAAACGAGTTAACTTCAAATCCATGCGAAACACATGATTTAACTTCAAATCAATGCGAAGTAGAAGGCTTACCATCAAATCCATGCAACACAAATTATTTAGCTTCTTATACTTGCGATATAAGCGATAAAGCTTCAAATGCAGTCGAAACAAACGAGTGAACTTCAAATCCAAGCGTAGCACGTGATTTAACTTCAAATCAATGCGAAGTAGAAGATTTAGGTTCAAATACATGCGAAACAAATGGTTCAGCTTCAAATACTTGTGATATACATGAATTTGCTTCAGCTGCATGCGAAACAAACGATTTAGCTTCACACCCAAGGGAAACACATGATTTATCTTCAAATCAATGCGAAGTAGAAGGCCTACCATCAAATCCATGCAACACAAATTATTTAGCTTCTTATACTTGCGATATAAGTGATATAGCTTCAAATGCAGGCGAAACAAACAAGTGAGCATTAAATCCAAGTGTAACACATGATTTAACTTCAAATCAATGGGAAGTAGAAGATTTACCTTCAAATCCATGCGAAACGAATGGTTTAGCGTCAAATACTTGTGATATACATGATTTAGGTTCAACTGCATGCGAAACAAACGAGTTAGCTACAAATCCAAGCGAAACACATGATTTAGCTTCAAATCAATGCGAAATAGAAGGCTTAGCATCAAATGTATGCGACACAAATTATTAAGCTTCATATACTTGCGATATAAGTGATATAGCTTCAAATGCAGGCGAAACACACGAGTGATCTTCAAATCCAAGCGTAACATATGATTTAACTTCAAATCAATGCGAACTAGAAGATTTACCTTCAAATCCATGCGAAACAAATGGTTTAGCTTCAAATACTTGTGATATACATGATTTAGCTTCAGCTGCATGCGATACAAACGATTTAGCTTCACACCCAAGGGAAACACATGATTTAACTTCAAATCAATGCGAAGTAGAAGGCTTAGCATCAAATCCATGCAACACAAATTATTTAGCTTCTTATACTTGCGATATAAGCGATAAAGCTTCAAATGCAGTCGAAACAAACGAGTGAGATTTAAATCCATGCGTAAAACATGATTTAACTTCAAATCAATGGGAAGTAGAAGATTTACCTTCAAATCCATGCGAAACAAATGGCTTAGCTTCAAATACTTGTGATATACATGATTTAGCTTCTACTGCATGCGAAACAAACGAGTTAGCTTCAAATCCGAGCCAAACACATGATTTAGCTTCAAATCAATGCGAAGTAGAAGGCTTAGCATCGAATCCATGCAACACAAATTATTTAGCTTCTTATACTTGCGATATAAGCGATAAAGCTTCAAATGCAGTCGAAACAAACGAGTGAGATTTAAATCCAAGCGTAAAACATGATTTAACTTCAAATCAATGGGAAGTAGAAGATTTACCTTCAAATCCATGCGAAACAAATGGCTTAGCTTCAAATACTTGTGATATACATGATTTAGCTTCAACTGCATGCGAAACAAACGAGTTAGCTTCAAATCCGAGCCAAACACATGATTTAGCTTCAAATCAATGCGAAATAGAAGGCTTAGCATCAAATCTATGCGACACAAATTATTAAGCTTCATATACTTGCGATATAAGTGATATAGCTTCAAATGCAGGCGATACACACGAGTGATCTTCAAATCCAAGCGTAACACATGATTTAACTTCAAATCAATGGGAAGTAGAAGATTTACCTTCAAATCCATGCGAAACAAATGGTTTAGCTTCAAATACTTGTGATATACATGATTTAGCTTCAGCTGCATGCGAAACAAACGATTTAGCTTCACACCCAAGGGAAACACATGATTTATCTTCAAATCAATGCGAAGTAGAAGGCCTACCAACAAATCCATGCAACACAAATTATTTATCTTCTTATACTTGCGATATAAGTGATATAGCTTCAAATGCAGGCGAAACAAACAAGTGAGCATTAAATCCAAGTGTAACACATGATTTAACTTCAAATCAATGGGAAGTAGAAGATTTACCTTCAAATCCATGCGAAACGAATGGTTTAGCTTCAAATACTTGTGATATACATGATTTAGGTTCAACTGCATGCGAAACAAACGAGTTAGCTACAAATCCAAGCGAAACACATGATTTAGCTTCAAATCAATGCGAAATAGAAGGCTTAGCATCAAATGTATGCGACACAAATTATTAAGCTTCATATACTTGCGATATAAGTGATATAGCTTCAAATGCAGGCGAAACACACGAGTGATCTTCAAATCCAAGCGTAACATATGATTTAACTTCAAATCAATGCGAAGTAGAAGATTTAGGTTCAAATACATGCGAAAGAAATGGTTCAGCTTCAAATACTTGTGATATACATGAATTTGCTTCAGCTGCATGCGAAACAAACGATTTAGCTTCACACCCAAGGGAAACACATGATTTATCTTCAAATCAATGCGAAGTAGAAGGCCTACCATCAAATCCATGCAACACAAATTATTTAGCTTCTTATACTTGCGATATAAGCGATAAAGCTTCAAATGCAGTCGAAACAAACGAGTGAGATTTAAATCCAAGCGTAAAACATGATTTAACTTCAAATCAATGGGAAGTAGAAGATTTACCTTCAAATCCATGCCAAACAAATGGCTTAGCTTCAAATACTTGTGATATACATGATTTAGCTTCAACTGCAGGCGAAACAAACGAGTGATCTTCAAATCCATGCGAAACGCATGATTTAGCTTCAAATCAATGCGAAATAGAAGGCTTAGCATCAAATCCGTGCGACACAAATTATTTAGCTTCATATACTTGCGATATAAGTGATATAGATTCAAATGCAGGCGAAACAAACGAGTGATCTTCAAATGCAAGCGTAACACGTGATTCAACTTCAAATCAATGCGAAGTAGAAGTTTTAGGATCAAATACATGCGAAACAAATGGTTTAGCTTCAAATACTTGTGATATACATGATTTAGCTTCAGCTGCATGCGATACAAACGATTTAGCTTCACACCCAAGGGAAACACATGATTTAACTTCAAATCAATGCGAAGTAGAAGGCTTAGCATCAAATCCATGCAACACAAATTATTTAGCTACTTATACTTGCGATATTAGTGATATAGCTTCAAATGCAGGCGAAACAAACGTGTGAGCTTTAAATCCAAGCGGAACGCGTGATTTAATTTCAAATCAATGCGAAGTAGAAGATTTAGGTTCAAATACATGCGAAACAAATGGTTTAGCTTCAAATACTTGTGATATACATGATTTAGCTACAACTGCATGCGAAACAAACGAGTTAGCTTCCAATCCAAGCGAAACACATGATTTGGCTTCAAATCAATGCGAAGTAGAAGATTTACCTTCAAATCCATGCAACACAAATTATTTAGCTTCTTATACTTGCGATATTAGTGATATAGCTTCAAATGCAGGTGAAACAAACGTGTGAGCTTTAAATCCAAGCGGAACACGTGATTTAATTTCAAATCAATGCGAAGTAGAAGATTTAGGTTCAAATACATGCGAAACAAATGGTTTAGCTTCAAATACTTGTGATATACATGATTTAGCTTCAACTACATGCGAGACAAACGAGTTAACTTCAAATCCATGCGAAACACATGATTTAACTTCAAATCAATGCGAAGTAGAAGGCTTACCATCAAATCCATGCAACACAAATTATTTAGCTTCTTATACTTGCGATATAAGCGATAAAGCTTCAAATGCAGTCGAAACAAACGAGTGAACTTCAAATCCAAGCGTAGCACGTGATTTAACTTCAAATCAATGCGAAGTAGAAGATTTAGGTTCAAATACATGCGAAACAAATGGTTCAGCTTCAAATACTTGTGATATACATGAATTTGCTTCAGCTGCATGCGAAACAAACGATTTAGCTTCACACCCAAGGGAAACACATGATTTATCTTCAAATCAATGCGAAGTAGAAGGCCTACCATCAAATCCATGCAACACAAATTATTTAGCTTCTTATACTTGCGATATAAGTGATATAGCTTCAAATGCAGGCGAAACAAACAAGTGAGCATTAAATCCAAGTGTAACACATGATTTAACTTCAAATCAATGGGAAGTAGAAGATTTACCTTCAAATCCATGCGAAACGAATGGTTTAGCTTCAAATACTTGTGATATACATGATTTAGCTTCAGCTGCATGCGAAACAAACGATTTAGCTTCACACCCAAGGGAAACACATGCTTTATCTTCAAATCAATGCGAAGTAGAAGGCCTACCATCAAATCCATGCAACACAAATTATTTATCTTCTTATACTTGCGATATAAATGATATAGCTTCAAATGCAGGCGAAACAAACAAGTGAGCATTAAATCCAAGTGTAACACATGATTTAACTTCAAATCAATGGGAAGTAGAAGATTTACCTTCAAATCCATGCGAAACGAATGGTTTAGCTTCAAATACTTGTGATATACATGATTTAGGTTCAACTGCATGCGAAACAAACGAGTTAGCTACAAATCCAAGCGAAACACATGATTTAGATTCAAATCAATGCGAAATAGAAGGCTTAGCATCAAATGTATGCGACACAAATTATTAAGCTTCATATACTTGCGATATAAGTGATATAGCTTCAAATGCAGGCGAAACACACGAGTGATCTTCAAATCCAAGCGTAACATATGATTTAACTTCAAATCAATGCGAAGTAGAAGATTTACCTTCAAATCCATGCGAAACAAATGGTTTAGCTTCAAATACTTGTGATATACATGATTTAGCTTCAGCTGCATGCGAAACAAACGATTTAGCTTCACACCCAAGGGAAACACATGATTTATCTTCAAATCAATGCGAAGTAGAAGGCCTATCATCAAATCCATGCAACACAAATTATTTATCTTCTTATACCTGCGATATAAGTGATATAGCTTCAAATGCAGGCGAAACAAACAAGTGAGCATTAAATCCAAGTGTAACACATGATTTAACTTCAAATCAATGGGAAGTAGAAGATTTACCTTCAAATCCATGCGAAACGAATGGTTTAGCTTCAAATACTTGTGATATACATGATTTAGGTTCAACTGCATGCGAAACAAACGAGTTAGCTACAAATCCAAGCGAAACACATGATTTAACTTCAAATCAATGCGAAGTAGAAGGCCTACCATCAAATCCATGCAACACAAATTATTTAGCTTCTTATACTTGCGATATAAGTGATATAGCTTCAAATGCAGGCGAAACAAACAAGTGAGCATTAAATCCAAGTGTAACACATGATTTAACTTCAAATCAATGGGAAGTAGAAGATTTACCTTCAAATCCATGCGAAACAAATGGTTTAGCTTCAAATACTTGTGATATACATGATTTAGCTTCAGCTGCATGCGATACAAACGATTTAGCTTCACACCCAAGGGAAACACATGATTTAACTTCAAATCAATGCGAAGTAGAAGGCTTAGCATCAAATCCATGCAACACAAATTATTTAGCTTCTTATACTTGCGATATAAGCGATAAAGCTTCAAATGCAGTCGAAACAAACGAGTGAGATTTAAATCCATGCGTAAAACATGATTTAACTTCAAATCAATGGGAAGTAGAAGATTTACCTTCAAATCCATGCGAAACAAATGGCTTAGCTTCAAATACTTGTGATATACATGATTTAGCTTCAACTGCATGCGAAACAAACGAGTTAGCTTCAAATCCGAGCCAAACACATGATTTAGCTTCAAATCAATGCGAAATAGAAGGCTTAGCATCAAATCTATGCGACACAAATTATTAAGCTTCATATACTTGCGATATAAGTGATATAGCTTCAAATGCAGGCGATACACACGAGTGATCTTCAAATCCAAGCGTAACACATGATTTAACTTCAAATCAATGGGAAGTAGAAGATTTACCTTCAAATCCATGCGAAACAAATGGTTTAGCTTCAAATACTTGTGATATACATGATTTAGCTTCAGCTGCATGCGAAACAAACGATTTAGCTTCACACCCAAGGGAAACACATGATTTATCTTCAAATCAATGCGAAGTAGAAGGCCTACCATCAAATCCATGCAACACAAATTATTTATCTTCTTATACTTGCGATATAAGTGATATAGCTTCAAATGCAGGCGAAACAAACAAGTGAGCATTAAATCCAAGTGTAACACATGATTTAACTTCAAATCAATGGGAAGTAGAAGATTTACCTTCAAATCCATGCGAAACGAATGGTTTAGCTTCAAATACTTGTGATATACATGATTTAGGTTCAACTGCATGCGAAACAAACGAGTTAGCTACAAATCCAAGCGAAACACATGATTTAGCTTCAAATCAATGCGAAATAGAAGGCTTAGCATCAAATGTATGCGACACAAATTATTAAGCTTCATATACTTGCGATATAAGTGATATAGCTTCAAATGCAGGCGAAACACACGAGTGATCTTCAAATCCAAGCGTAACATATGATTTAACTTCAAATCAATGCGAAGTAGAAGATTTAGGTTCAAATACATGCGAAACAAATGGTTCAGCTTCAAATACTTGTGATATACATGAATTTGCTTCAGCTGCATGCGAAACAAACGATTTAGCTTCACACCCAAGGGAAACACATGATTTATCTTCAAATCAATGCGAAGTAGAAGGCCTACCATCAAATCCATGCAACACAAATTATTTAGCTTCTTATACTTGCGATATAAGCGATAAAGCTTCAAATGCAGTCGAAACAAACGAGTGAGATTTAAATCCAAGCGTAAAACATGATTTAACTTCAAATCAATGGGAAGTAGAAGATTTACCTTCAAATCCATGCCAAACAAATGGCTTAGCTTCAAATACTTGTGATATACATGATTTAGCTTCAACTGCAGGCGATACAAACGAGTGATCTTCAAATCCATGCGAAACGCATGATTTAGCTTCAAATCAATGCGAAATAGAAGGCTTAGCATCAAATCCGTGCGACACAAATTATTTAGCTTCATATACTTGCGATATAAGTGATATAGATTCAAATGCAGGCGAAACAAACGAGTGATCTTCAAATGCAAGCGTAACACGTGATTCAACTTCAAATCAATGCGAAGTAGAAGTTTTAGGATCAAATACATGCGAAACAAATGGTTTAGCTTCAAATACTTGTGATATACATGATTTAGCTTCAGCTGCATGCGATACAAACGATTTAGCTTCACACCCAAGGGAAACACATGATTTAACTTCAAATCAATGCGAAGTAGAAGGCTTAGCATCAAATCCATGCAACACAAATTATTTAGCTACTTATACTTGCGATATTAGTGATATAGCTTCAAATGCAGGCGAAACAAACGTGTGAGCTTTAAATCCAAGCGGAACGCGTGATTTAATTTCAAATCAATGCGAAGTAGAAGATTTAGGTTCAAATACATGCGAAACAAATGGTTTAGCTTCAAATACTTGTGATATACATGATTTAGCTACAACTGCATGCGAAACAAACGAGTTAGCTTCCAATCCAAGCGAAACACATGATTTGGCTTCAAATCAATGCGAAGTAGAAGATTTACCTTCAAATCCATGCAACACAAATTATTTAGCTTCTTATACTTGCGATATTAGTGATATAGCTTCAAATGCAGGTGAAACAAACGTGTGAGCTTTAAATCCAAGCGGAACACGTGATTTAATTTCAAATCAATGCGAAGTAGAAGATTTAGGTTCAAATACATGCGAAACAAATGGTTTAGCTTCAAATACTTGTGATATACATGATTTAGCTTCAACTACATGCGAGACAAACGAGTTAACTTCAAATCCATGCGAAACACATGATTTAACTTCAAATCAATGCGAAGTAGAAGGCTTACCATCAAATCCATGCAACACAAATTATTTAGCTTCTTATACTTGCGATATAAGCGATAAAGCTTCAAATGCAGTCGAAACAAACGAGTGAACTTCAAATCCAAGCGTAGCACGTGATTTAACTTCAAATCAATGCGAAGTAGAAGATTTAGGTTCAAATACATGCGAAACAAATGGTTCAGCTTCAAATACTTGTGATATACATGAATTTGCTTCAGCTGCATGCGAAACAAACGATTTAGCTTCACACCCAAGGGAAACACATGATTTATCTTCAAATCAATGCGAAGTAGAAGGCCTACCATCAAATCCATGCAACACAAATTATTTAGCTTCTTATACTTGCGATATAAGTGATATAGCTTCAAATGCAGGCGAAACAAACAAGTGAGCATTAAATCCAAGTGTAACACATGATTTAACTTCAAATCAATGGGAAGTAGAAGATTTACCTTCAAATCCATGCGAAACGAATGGTTTAGCGTCAAATACTTGTGATATACATGATTTAGGTTCAACTGCATGCGAAACAAACGAGTTAGCTACAAATCCAAGCGAAACACATGATTTAGCTTCAAATCAATGCGAAATAGAAGGCTTAGCATCAAATGTATGCGACACAAATTATTAAGCTTCATATACTTGCGATATAAGTGATATAGCTTCAAATGCAGGCGAAACACACGAGTGATCTTCAAATCCAAGCGTAACATATGATTTAACTTCAAATCAATGCGAACTAGAAGATTTACCTTCAAATCCATGCGAAACAAATGGTTTAGCTTCAAATACTTGTGATATACATGATTTAGCTTCAGCTGCATGCGATACAAACGATTTAGCTTCACACCCAAGGGAAACACATGATTTAACTTCAAATCAATGCGAAGTAGAAGGCTTAGCATCAAATCCATGCAACACAAATTATTTAGCTTCTTATACTTGCGATATAAGCGATAAAGCTTCAAATGCAGTCGAAACAAACGAGTGAGATTTAAATCCATGCGTAAAACATGATTTAACTTCAAATCAATGGGAAGTAGAAGATTTACCTTCAAATCCATGCGAAACAAATGGCTTAGCTTCAAATACTTGTGATATACATGATTTAGCTTCTACTGCATGCGAAACAAACGAGTTACTTTCAAATCCGAGCCAAACACATGATTTAGCTTCAAATCAATGCGAAGTAGAAGGCTTAGCATCGAATCCATGCAACACAAATTATTTAGCTTCTTATACTTGCGATATAAGCGATAAAGCTTCAAATGCAGTCGAAACAAACGAGTGAGATTTAAATCCAAGCGTAAAACATGATTTAACTTCAAATCAATGGGAAGTAGAAGATTTACCTTCAAATCCATGCGAAACAAATGGCTTAGCTTCAAATACTTGTGATATACATGATTTAGCTTCAACTGCATGCGAAACAAACGAGTTAGCTTCAAATCCGAGCCAAACACATGATTTAGCTTCAAATCAATGCGAAATAGAAGGCTTAGCATCAAATCTATGCGACACAAATTATTAAGCTTCATATACTTGCGATATAAGTGATATAGCTTCAAATGCAGGCGATACACACGAGTGATCTTCAAATCCAAGCGTAACACATGATTTAACTTCAAATCAATGGGAAGTAGAAGATTTACCTTCAAATCCATGCGAAACAAATGGTTTAGCTTCAAATACTTGTGATATACATGATTTAGCTTCAGCTGCATGCGAAACAAACGATTTAGCTTCACACCCAAGGGAAACACATGATTTATCTTCAAATCAATGCGAAGTAGAAGGCCTACCATCAAATCCATGCAACACAAATTATTTATCTTCTTATACTTGCGATATAAGTGATATAGCTTCAAATGCAGGCGAAACAAACAAGTGAGCATTAAATCCAAGTGTAACACATGATTTAACTTCAAATCAATGGGAAGTAGAAGATTTACCTTCAAATCCATGCGAAACGAATGGTTTAGCTTCAAATACTTGTGATATACATGATTTAGGTTCAACTGCATGCGAAACAAACGAGTTAGCTACAAATCCAAGCGAAACACATGATTTAGCTTCAAATCAATGCGAAATAGAAGGCTTAGCATCAAATGTATGCGACACAAATTATTAAGCTTCATATACTTGCGATATAAGTGATATAGCTTCAAATGCAGGCGAAACACACGAGTGATCTTCAAATCCAAGCGTAACATATGATTTAACTTCAAATCAATGCGAAGTAGAAGATTTAGGTTCAAATACATGCGAAACAAATGGTTCAGCTTCAAATACTTGTGATATACATGAATTTGCTTCAGCTGCATGCGAAACAAACGATTTAGCTTCACACCCAAGGGAAACACATGATTTATCTTCAAATCAATGCGAAGTAGAAGGCCTACCATCAAATCCATGCAACACAAATTATTTAGCTTCTTATACTTGCGATATAAGCGATAAAGCTTCAAATGCAGTCGAAACAAACGAGTGAGATTTAAATCCAAGCGTAAAACATGATTTAACTTCAAATCAATGGGAAGTAGAAGATTTACCTTCAAATCCATGCCAAACAAATGGCTTAGCTTCAAATACTTGTGATATACATGATTTAGCTTCAACTGCAGGCGAAACAAACGAGTGATCTTCAAATCCATGCAAAACGCATGATTTAGCTTCAAATCAATGCGAAATAGAAGGCTTAGCATCAAATCCGTGCGACACAAATTATTTAGCTTCATATACTTGCGATATAAGTGATATAGATTCAAATGCAGGCGAAACAAACGAGTGATCTTCAAATGCAAGCGTAACACGTGATTCAACTTCAAATCAATGCGAAGTAGAAGTTTTAGGATCAAATACATGCGAAACAAATGGTTTAGCTTCAAATACTTGTGATATACATGATTTAGCTTCAGCTGCATGCGATACAAACGATTTAGCTTCACACCCAAGGGAAACACATGATTTAACTTCAAATCAATGCGAAGTAGAAGGCTTAGCATCAAATCCATGCAACACAAATTATTTAGCTACTTATACTTGCGATATTAGTGATATAGCTTCAAATGCAGGCGAAACAAACGTGTGAGCTTTAAATCCAAGCGGAACGCGTGATTTAATTTCAAATCAATGCGAAGTAGAAGATTTAGGTTCAAATACATGCGAAACAAATGGTTTAGCTTCAAATACTTGTGATATACATGATTTAGCTACAACTGCATGCGAAACAAACGAGTTAGCTTCCAATCCAAGCGAAACACATGATTTGGCTTCAAATCAATGCGAAGTAGAAGATTTACCTTCAAATCCATGCAACACAAATTATTTAGCTTCTTATACTTGCGATATTAGTGATATAGCTTCAAATGCAGGTGAAACAAACGTGTGAGCTTTAAATCCAAGCGGAACACGTGATTTAATTTCAAATCAATGCGAAGTAGAAGATTTAGGTTCAAATACATGCGAAACAAATGGTTTAGCTTCAAATACTTGTGATATACATGATTTAGCTTCAACTACATGCGAGACAAACGAGTTAACTTCAAATCCATGCGAAACACATGATTTAACTTCAAATCAATGCGAAGTAGAAGGCTTACCATCAAATCCATGCAACACAAATTATTTAGCTTCTTATACTTGCGATATAAGCGATACAGCTTCAAATGCAGTCGAAACAAACGAGTGAACTTCAAATCCAAGCGTAGCACGTGATTTAACTTCAAATCAATGCGAAGTAGAAGATTTAGGTTCAAATACATGCGAAACAAATGGTTCAGCTTCAAATACTTGTGATATACATGAATTTGCTTCAGCTGCATGCGAAACAAACGATTTAGCTTCACACCCAAGGGAAACACATGATTTATCTTCAAATCAATGCGAAGTAGAAGGCCTACCATCAAATCCATGCAACACAAATTATTTAGCTTCTTATACTTGCGATATAAGTGATATAGCTTCAAATGCAGGCGAAACAAACAAGTGAGCATTAAATCCAAGTGTAACACATGATTTAACTTCAAATCAATGGGAAGTAGAAGATTTACCTTCAAATCCATGCGAAACGAATGGTTTAGCGTCAAATACTTGTGATATACATGATTTAGGTTCAACTGCATGCGAAACAAACGAGTTAGCTACAAATCCAAGCGAAACACATGATTTAGCTTCAAATCAATGCGAAATAGAAGGCTTAGCATCAAATGTATGCGACACAAATTATTAAGCTTCATATACTTGCGATATAAGTGATATAGCTTCAAATGCAGGCGAAACACACGAGTGATCTTCAAATCCAAGCGTAACATATGATTTAACTTCAAATCAATGCGAACTAGAAGATTTAGGTTCAAATACATGCGAAACAAATGGTTCAGCTTCAAATACTTGTGATATACATGATTTTGCTTCAGCTGCATGCGAAACAAACGATTTAGCTTCACACCCAAGGGAAACACATGATTTAACTTCAAATCAATACGAAGTAGAAGGCTTAGCATCAAATCCATGCGACACAAATTATTTAGCTTCATATACTTGCGACATAAGTGATATAGATTCAAATGCAGGCGAAACAAACGAGTGATCTTCAAATCAATCGTAGCACGTGATTTAACTTCAAATCAATGCGAAGTAGAAGATTTAGGTTCAAATACATGCGAAACAAGTGGTTCAGCTTCAAATACTTGTGATATACGTGAATTTGCTTCAGCTGCATGCGAAACAAACGATTTAGCTTCACACCCAAGGGAAACACATGATTTAGCTTCAAATCAATGCGAAGTAGAAGGCTTACCATCAAATCCATGCAACACAAATTATTTAGCTTCTTATACTTGCGATATAAGTGATATAGCTTCATAATGCAGGCGAAACAAATGAGTGAGCTTTCAAGTCCAAGCGAAACACATGATTTAACTTTAAATTAATGCGAAGTAGAAGATTTAGGTTCAAATACATGCGAAACAAATGGTTTAGCTTCAAATACTTGTGATATACATGATTTAGCTTCAACTGCATGCGAAACAAACGAGTTAGCTTCAAATCCAAGCGAAATACATGATTTAGCTTCAAATCAATGCGAAATAGAAGGCTTAGCATCAAATCCATGCGACACAAATTATTAAGCTTCATATACTTGCGATATAAGTGATATAGCTTCAAATGCAGGCGAAACAAACGAGTGATCTTCAAATCCAGGCGTAACACATGATTTAACTTCAAATCAATGCGAAGTAGAAGATTTAGGTTCAAATACATGCGAAACAAATGGTTTAGCTTCAAATACTTGTGATATACATGACTTAGCTTCAACTGCATGCGAAACAAACGAGTTAGCTTCAAATCCATGCGAAACACATGATTTAGCTTCAAATCAATGCGAAATAGAAGGCTTAGCATTAAATCCGTGCGACCCAAATTATTTAGCTTCATATACTTGAGATATAAGTGATATAGATTCAAATGCAGGCGAAACAAACGAGTGATCTTCAAATCCAAGCGTAACACGTGATTTAACTTCAAATCAATGCGAAGTAGAAGATTTAGGTTCAAATACATGCGAAACAAATGGTTTAGCTTCAAATACTTGTGATATACATGATTTTGCTTCAGCTGCATGCAAAACAAACGATTTAGCTTCACACCCAAGGGAAACACATGATTTAACTTCAAATCAATGCGAAGTAGAAGGCTTAGCATCAAATCCATGCAACACAAATTATTTAGCTTCGTATTCTTGCGATATAAGTGATAAAGCTTCTAATGCAGGCGAAACGAACGAGTGAGCTTTAAATCCAAGCGTAACACATAATTTAACTTCAAATCAATGCAAAGTAGAAGATTTACCTTCAAATCCATGCGAAACAAATGGTTTAGCTTCAAATACTTGTGATATATATGATTTAGCTTCAACTGCATGCGAAACAAACGAGTTAGCTTCAAATCCAAGCGAAACACATGATTTACCTTCAAATCAATGCGAAATATAAGGCTTAGCATCAAATCCATGTAACACAAATTATTTAGCTTCTTATACTTGCGATATAAGTGATATAGCTTCCAATGCAAGCGAAACAAACGAGTGAGCTTTACATCCAAGCGTAACACATGATTTGACTTCAAATCAATGGGAAGTAGAAGATTTACCTTCAAATCCATGCGAAACGAATGATTTAGCTTCAAATACTTGTGATATACATGATTTAGCTTCAAGTGCATGCGAAACAAACGAGTTAGCTTCAAATCCAAGCGAAACACATGGTTTAGCTTCAAATCAATACGAAGTAGAAGGCTTAGCATCGAATCCATGCAACACAAATTATTTAGCTTCTTATACTTGCGATGTAAGAGATAAAGATTCTAATGCAGGCGAAACAAACGAGTGAGCTTTAAATCCAAGCGTAACACATAATTTAACTTCAAATCAATGCGAAGTAGAAGATTTACCTTCAAATCCAAGCGAAACACATGATTTAGCATCAAATCAATGCGAAATAGAAGGCTTAGCATCAAATCCATGCAACACAAATTATTTAGCTTCTTATACTTGCGATATAAGCGATAAAGCTTCAAATGCAGGCGAAACAAACGAGTGAGATTTAAATCCAAGCGTAACACATGATTTAACTTCAAATCAATGCAAAGTAGAAGATTTACCTTCAAATCCATGCGAAACAAATGGTTTAGCTTCAAATACTTGTGATATATATGATTTAGCTTCAACTGCATGCGAAACAAACGAGTTAGCTTCAAATCCAAGCGAAACACATGATTTAACTTCAAATCAATGCGAAGTAGAAGATTTACCTTCAAATCCATGCGAAACAAATGGTTTAGCTTCAAATACATGTGATATACATGATTTAGCTTCAGCTGCATGCGAAGCAAACGAGTTAGCTTCAAATAAAGCGAAACACATGATTTACCTTCAAATCAATGCGAAATATAAGGCTTAGCATCAAATCCATGTAACACAAATTATTTAGCTTCTTATACTTGCGATATAAGTGATATAGCTTCAAATGCAGGCGAAACACACGAGTGAGCTTTACATCCAAGCGTAACACATGATTTGACTTCAAATCAATGGGAAGTAGAAGATTTACCTTCAAATCCATGCGAAACGAATGATTTAGCTTCAAATACTTGTGATATACATGATTTAGCTTCAACTGCATTCGAAACAAACGAGTTAGCTTCCAATCCAAGCGAAACACATGATTTGGCTTCAAATCAATGCGAAGTAGAAGATTTACCTTCAAATCCATGCAACACAAATTATTTAGCTTCTTATACTTGCGATATTAGTGATATAGCTTCAAATGCAGGTGAAACAAACGTGTGAGCTTTAAATCCAAGCGGAACACGTGATTTAATTTCAAATCAATGCGAAGTAGAAGATTTAGGTTCAAATACATGCGAAACAAATGGTTTAGCTTCAAATACTTGTGATATACATGATTTAGCTTCAACTACATGCGAGACAAACGAGTTAACTTCAAATCCATGCGAAACACATGATTTAACTTCAAATCAATGCGAAGTAGAAGGCTTACCATCAAATCCATGCAACACAAATTATTTAGCTTCTTATACTTGCGATATAAGCGATAAAGCTTCAAATGCAGTCGAAACAAACGAGTGAACTTCAAATCCAAGCGTAGCACGTGATTTAACTTCAAATCAATGCGAAGTAGAAGATTTAGGTTCAAATACATGCGAAACAAATGGTTCAGCTTCAAATACTTGTGATATACATGAATTTGCTTCAGCTGCATGCGAAACAAACGATTTAGCTTCACACCCAAGGGAAACACATGATTTATCTTCAAATCAATGCGAAGTAGAAGGCTTACCATCAAATACATGCAACACAAATTATTTAGCTTCTTATACTTGCGATATAAGTGATATAGCTTCAAATGCAGGCGAATCAAACGAGTGAGCATTAAATCCAAGCGGAACACATGATTTAACTTCAAATCATTGGGAAGTAGAAGATTTACCTTCAAATCCATGCGAAACGAATGGTTTAGCTTCAAATACTTGTGATATACATGATTTAGCTTCAACTGCATGCGAAACAAACGAGTTAGCTTCAAATCCATGCGAAACACATGATTTAACTTCAAATCAATGCGAAGTAGAAGATTTACCTTCAAATCCATGCGAAACAAATGGTTTAGCTTCAAATACATGTGATATACATGATTTAGCTTCAGCTGCATGCGAAGCAAACGAGTTAGCTTCAAATAAAGCGAAACACATGATTTACCTTCAAATCAATGCGAAATATAAGGCTTAGCATCAAATCCATGTAACACAAATTATTTAGCTTCTTATACTTGCGATATAAGTGATATAGCTTCAAATGCAGGCGAAACACACGAGTGAGCTTTACATCCAAGCGTAACACATGATTTGACTTCAAATCAATGGGAAGTAGAAGATTTACCTTCAAATCCATGCGAAACGAATGATTTAGCTTCAAATACTTGTGATATACATGATTTAGCTTCAACTGCATTCGAAACAAACGAGTTAGCTTCCAATCCAAGCGAAACACATGATTTGGCTTCAAATCAATGCGAAGTAGAAGATTTACCTTCAAATCCATGCAACACAAATTATTTAGCTTCTTATACTTGCGATATTAGTGATATAGCTTCAAATGCAGGTGAAACAAACGTGTGAGCTTTAAATCCAAGCGGAACACGTGATTTAATTTCAAATCAATGCGAAGTAGAAGATTTAGGTTCAAATACATGCGAAACAAATGGTTTAGCTTCAAATACTTGTGATATACATGATTTAGCTTCAACTACATGCGAGACAAACGAGTTAACTTCAAATCCATGCGAAACACATGATTTAACTTCAAATCAATGCGAAGTAGAAGGCTTACCATCAAATCCATGCAACACAAATTATTTAGCTTCTTATACTTGCGATATAAGCGATAAAGCTTCAAATGCAGTCGAAACAAACGAGTGAACTTCAAATCCAAGCGTAGCACGTGATTTAACTTCAAATCAATGCGAAGTAGAAGATTTAGGTTCAAATACATGCGAAACAAATGGTTCAGCTTCAAATACTTGTGATATACATGAATTTGCTTCAGCTGCATGCGAAACAAACGATTTAGCTTCACACCCAAGGGAAACACATGATTTATCTTCAAATCAATGCGAAGTAGAAGGCTTACCATCAAATACATGCAACACAAATTATTTAGCTTCTTATACTTGCGATATAAGTGATATAGCTTCAAATGCAGGCGAATCAAACGAGTGAGCATTAAATCCAAGCGGAACACATGATTTAACTTCAAATCATTGGGAAGTAGAAGATTTACCTTCAAATCCATGCGAAACGAATGGTTTAGCTTCAAATACTTGTGATATACATGATTTAGGTTCAACTGCATGCGAAACAAACGAGTTAGCTTCAAATCCATGCGAAACACATGATTGAGCTTCAAATCAATGCGAAATAGAAGGCTTAGCATCAAATCCGTGCGACACAAATTATTTAGCTTCATATACTTGCGATATAAGTGATATAGATTCAAATGCAGGCGAAACAAACGAGTGATCTTCAAATGCAAGCGTAACACGTGATTCAACTTCAAATCAATGCGAAGTAGAAGTTTTAGGATCAAATACATGCGAAAGAAATGGTTTAGCTTCAAATACTTGTGATATACATGATTTAGCTTCAGCTGCATGCGATACAAACGATTTAGCTTCACACCCAAGGGAAACACATGATTTAACTTCAAATCAATGCGAAGTAGAAGGCTTAGCATCAAATCCATGCAACACAAATTATTTAGCTTCATATACTTGCGACATAAGTGATATAGATTCAAATGCAGGCGAAACAAACGAGTGATCTTCAAATCAATCGTAGCACGTGATTTAACTTCAAATCAATGCGAAGTAGAAGATTTAGGTTCAAATACATGCGAAACAAGTGGTTCAGCTTCAAATACTTGTGATATACGTGAATTTGCTTCAGCTGCATGCGAAACAAACGATTTAGCTTCACACCCAAGGGAAACACATGATTTAGCTTCAAATCAATGCGAAGTAGAAGGCTTACCATCAAATCCATGCAACACAAATTATTTAGCTTCTTATACTTGCGATATAAGTGATATAGCTTCATAATGCAGGCGAAACAAATGAGTGAGCTTTCAAGTCCAAGCGAAACACATGATTTAACTTTAAATTAATGCGAAGTAGAAGATTTAGGTTCAAATACATGCGAAACAAATGGTTTAGCTTCAAATACTTGTGATATACATGATTTAGCTTCAACTGCATGCGAAACAAACGAGTTAGCTTCAAATCCAAGCGAAATACATGATTTAGCTTCAAATCAATGCGAAATAGAAGGCATAGCATCAAATCCATGCGACACAAATTATTAAGCTTCATATACTTGCGATATAAGTGATATAGCTTCAAATGCAGGCGAAACAAACGAGTGATCTTCAAATCCAGGCGTAACACATGATTTAACTTCAAATCAATGCGAAGTAGAAGATTTAGGTTCAAATACATGCGAAACAAATGGTTTAGCTTCAAATACTTGTGATATACATGACTTAGCTTCAACTGCATGCGAAACAAACGAGTTAGCTTCAAATCCATGCGAAACACATGATTTAGCTTCAAATCAATGCGAAATAGAAGGCTTAGCATTAAATCCGTGCGACCCAAATTATTTAGCTTCATATACTTGAGATATAAGTGATATAGATTCAAATGCAGGCGAAACAAACGAGTGATCTTCAAATCCAAGCGTAACACGTGATTTAACTTCAAATCAATGCGAAGTAGAAGATTTAGGTTCAAATACATGCGAAACAAATGGTTTAGCTTCAAATACTTGTGATATACATGATTTTGCTTCAGCTGCATGCAAAACAAACGATTTAGCTTCACACCCAAGGGAAACACATGATTTAACTTCAAATCAATGCGAAGTAGAAGGCTTAGCATCAAATCCATGCAACACAAATTATTTAGCTTCGTATTCTTGCGATATAAGTGATAAAGCTTCTAATGCAGGCGAAACGAACGAGTGAGCTTTAAATCCAAGCGTAACACATAATTTAACTTCAAATCAATGCAAAGTAGAAGATTTACCTTCAAATCCATGCGAAACAAATGGTTTAGCTTCAAATACTTGTGATATATATGATTTAGCTTCAACTGCATGCGAAACAAACGAGTTAGCTTCAAATCCAAGCGAAACACATGATTTACCTTCAAATCAATGCGAAATATAAGGCTTAGCATCAAATCCATGTAACACAAATTATTTAGCTTCTTATACTTGCGATATAAGTGATATAGCTTCCAATGCAAGCGAAACAAACGAGTGAGCTTTACATCCAAGCGTAACACATGATTTGACTTCAAATCAATGGGAAGTAGAAGATTTACCTTCAAATCCATGCGAAACGAATGATTTAGCTTCAAATACTTGTGATATACATGATTTAGCTTCAACTGCATTCGAAACAAACGAGTTAGCTTCAAATCCAAGCGAAACACATGGTTTAGCTTCAAATCAATACGAAGTAGAAGGCTTAGCATCGAATCCATGCAACACAAATTATTTAGCTTCTTATACTTGCGATGTAAGAGATAAAGATTCTAATGCAGGCGAAACAAACGAGTGAGCTTTAAATCCAAGCGTAACACATAATTTAACTTCAAATCAATGCGAAGTAGAAGATTTACCTTCAAATCCAAGCGAAACACATGATTTAGCATCAAATCAATGCGAAATAGAAGGCTTAGCATCAAATCCATGCAACACAAATTATTTAGCTTCTTATACTTGCGATATAAGCGATAAAGCTTCAAATGCAGGCGAAACAAACGAGTGAGATTTAAATCCAAGCGTAACACATGATTTAACTTCAAATCAATGCAAAGTAGAAGATTTACCTTCAAATCCATGCGAAACAAATGGTTTAGCTTCAAATACTTGTGACATATATGATTTAGCTTCAACTGCATGCGAAACAAACGAGTTAGCTTCAAATCCAAGCGAAACACATGATTTAACTTCAAATCAATGCGAAGTAGAAGATTTACCTTCAAATCCATGCGAAACAAATGGTTTAGCTTCAAATACATGTGATATACATGATTTAGCTTCAGCTGCATGCGAAGCAAACGAGTTAGCTTCAAATAAAGCGAAACACATGATTTAGCTTCAAATCAATGCGAAATATGAGCCTTAGCATCAAATCCATGCAACACAAATGATTTAGCTTCTTATACTTGTGATATAGGTGATATAGCTTCAAATGCAGGCGATACAAACGAGTGAGCTTTTAATCCAAGCGTAACACATGATTTAACTTCAAATCAATGGGAAGTAGAAGATTTACCTTCAAATCCATGCGAAACGTATGGTTTAGCTTCAAATACTTGTGATATACATGATTTAGCTTCAAGTGCATGCGAAACAAACGAGTTAGCTTCAAATCCAAGCGAAACACATGATTTAGCTTCAAATCAATGCGAAATAGAAGGCTTAGCATCAAATCCATGCGACACAAATTATTAAGCTTCATATACTTGCGATATAAGTGATATAGCTTCAAATGCAGGCGAAACAAACGAGTGATCTTCAAATCCAGGCGTAACACATGATTTAACTTCAAATCAATGCGAAGTAGAAGATTTAGGTTCAAATACATGCGAAACAAATGGTTTAGCTTCAAATACTTGTGATATACATGACTTAGCTTCAGCTGCATGCGAAACAAACGATTTAGCTTCACACCCAAGGGAAACACATGATTTATCTTCAAATCAATGCGAAGTAGAAGGCCTATCATCAAATCCATGCAACACAAATTATTTATCTTCTTATACTTGCGATATAAGTGATATAGCTTCAAATGCAGGCGAAACAAACAAGTGAGCATTAAATCCAAGTGTAACACATGATTTAACTTCAAATCAATGGGAAGTAGAAGATTTACCTTCAAATCCATGCGAAACGAATGGTTTAGCTTCAAATACTTGTGATATACATGATTTAGGTTCAACTGCATGCGAAACAAACGAGTTAGCTACAAATCCAAGCGAAACACATGATTTAACTTCAAATCAATGCGAAGTAGAAGGCCTACCATCAAATCCATGCAACACAAATTATTTAGCTTCTTATACTTGCGATATAAGTGATATAGCTTCAAATGCAGGCGAAACAAACAAGTGAGCATTAAATCCAAGTGTAACACATGATTTAACTTCAAATCAATGGGAAGTAGAAGATTTACCTTCAAATCCATGCGAAACAAATGGTTTAGCTTCAAATACTTGTGATATACATGATTTAGCTTCAGCTGCATGCGATACAAACGATTTAGCTTCACACCCAAGGGAAACACATGATTTAACTTCAAATCAATGCGAAGTAGAAGGCTTAGCATCAAATCCATGCAACACAAATTATTTAGCTTCTTATACTTGCGATATAAGCGATAAAGCTTCAAATGCAGTCGAAACAAACGAGTGAGATTTAAATCCATGCGTAAAACATGATTTAACTTCAAATCAATGGGAAGTAGAAGATTTACCTTCAAATCCATGCGAAACAAATGGCTTAGCTTCAAATACTTGTGATATACATGATTTAGCTTCTACTGCATGCGAAACAAACGAGTTAGCTTCAAATCCGAGCCAAACACATGATTTAACTTCAAATCAATGCGAAGTAGAAGGCTTAGCATCAAATCTATGCGACACAAATTATTAAGCTTCATATACTTGCGATATAAGTGATATAGCTTCAAATGCAGGCGATACACACGAGTGATCTTCAAATCCAAGCGTAACACATGATTTAACTTCAAATCAATGGGAAGTAGAAGATTTACCTTCAAATCCATGCGAAACAAATGGTTTAGCTTCAAATACTTGTGATATACATGATTTAGCTTCAGCTGCATGCGAAACAAACGATTTAGCTTCACACCCAAGGGAAACACATGATTTATCTTCAAATCAATGCGAAGTAGAAGGCCTACCATCAAATCCATGCAACACAAATTATTTATCTTCTTATACTTGCGATATAAGTGATATAGCTTCAAATGCAGGCGAAACAAACAAGTGAGCATTAAATCCAAGTGTAACACATGATTTAACTTCAAATCAATGGGAAGTAGAAGATTTACCTTCAAATCCATGCGAAACGAATGGTTTAGCTTCAAATACTTGTGATATACATGATTTAGGTTCAACTGCATGCGAAACAAACGAGTTAGCTACAAATCCAAGCGGAACACATGATTTAGCTTCAAATCAATGCGAAATAGAAGGCTTAGCATCAAATGTATGCGACACAAATTATTAAGCTTCATATACTTGCGATATAAGTGATATAGCTTCAAATGCAGGCGAAATACACGAGTGATCTTCAAATCCAAGCGTAACATATGATTTAACTTCAAATCAATGCGAAGTAGAAGATTTAGGTTCAAATACATGCGAAACAAATGGTTCAGCTTCAAATACTTGTGATATACATGAATTTGCTTCAGCTGCATGCGAAACAAACGATTTAGCTTCACACCCAAGGGAAACACATGATTTATCTTCAAATCAATGCGAAGTAGAAGGCCTACCATCAAATCCATGCAACACAAATTATTTAGCTTCTTATACTTGCGATATAAGCGATAAAGCTTCAAATGCAGTCGAAACAAACGAGTGAGATTTAAATCCAAGCGTAAAACATGATTTAACTTCAAATCAATGGGAAGTAGAAGATTTACCTTCAAATCCATGCCAAACAAATGGCTTAGCTTCAAATACTTGTGATATACATGATTTAGCTTCAACTGCATGCGAAACAAACGAGTTAGCTTCAAATCCAAGCGAAACACATGATTTAGCTTCAAATCAATGCGAAATAGAAGGCTTAGCATCAAATCCATGCGACACAAATTATTAAGCTTCATATACTTGCGATATAAGTGATATAGCTTCAAATGCAGGCGAAACAAACGAGTGATCTTCAAATCCAGGCGTAACACATGATTTAACTTCAAATCAATGCGAAGTAGAAGATTTAGCTTCAAATCAATGCGAAATATGAGCCTTAGCATCAAATCCATGCAACACAAATGATTTAGCTTCTTATACTTGTGATATAGGTGATATAGCTTCAAATGCAGGCGATACAAACGAGTGAGCTTTTAATCCAAGCGTAACACATGATTTAACTTCAAATCAATGGGAAGTAGAAGATTTACCTTCAAATCCATGCGAAACGTATGGTTTAGCTTCAAATACTTGTGATATACATGATTTAGCTTGAAGTGCATGCGAAACAAACGAGTTAGCTTCAAATCCAAGCGAAACACATGATTTAGCTTCAAATCAATGCGAAATAGAAGGCTTAGCATCAAATCCATGCGACACAAATTATTAAGCTTCATATACTTGCGATATAAGTGATATAGCTTCAAATGCAGGCGAAACAAACGAGTGATCTTCAAATCCAGGCGTAACACATGATTTAACTTCAAATCAATGCGAAGTAGAAGATTTAGGTTCAAATACATGCGAAACAAATGGTTTAGCTTCAAATACTTGTGATATACATGACTTAGCTTCAGCTGCATGCGAAACAAACGATTTAGCTTCACACCCAAGGGAAACACATGATTTATCTTCAAATCAATGCGAAGTAGAAGGCCTATCATCAAATCCATGCAACACAAATTATTTATCTTCTTATACTTGCGATATAAGTGATATAGCTTCTAATGCAGGCGAAACAAACAAGTGAGCATTAAATCCAAGTGTAACACATGATTTAACTTCAAATCAATGGGAAGTAGAAGATTTACCTTCAAATCCATGCGAAACGAATGGTTTAGCTTCAAATACTTGTGATATACATGATTTAGGTTCAACTGCATGCGAAACAAACGAGTTAGCTACAAATCCAAGCGAAACACATGATTTAACTTCAAATCAATGCGAAGTAGAAGGCCTACCATCAAATCCATGCAACACAAATTATTTAGCTTCTTATACTTGCGATATAAGTGATATAGCTTCAAATGCAGGCGAAACAAACAAGTGAGCATTAAATCCAAGTGTAACACATGATTTAACTTCAAATCAATGGGAAGTAGAAGATTTACCTTCAAATCCATGCGAAACAAATGGTTTAGCTTCAAATACTTGTGATATACATGATTTAGCTTCAGCTGCATGCGATACAAACGATTTAGCTTCACACCCAAGGGAAACACATGATTTAACTTCAAATCAATGCGAAGTAGAAGGCTTAGCATCAAATCCATGCAACACAAATTATTTAGCTTCTTATACTTGCGATATAAGCGATAAAGCTTCAAATGCAGTCGAAACAAACGAGTGAGATTTAAATCCATGCGTAAAACATGATTTAACTTCAAATCAATGGGAAGTAGAAGATTTACCTTCAAATCCATGCGAAACAAATGGCTTAGCTTCAAATACTTGTGATATACATGATTTAGCTTCTACTGCATGCGAAACAAACGAGTTAGCTTCAAATCCGAGCCAAACACATGATTTAACTTCAAATCAATGCGAAGTAGAAGGCTTAGCATCGAATCCATGTAACACAAATTATTTAGCTTCTTATACTTGCGATATAAGCGATAAAGCTTCAAATGCAGTCGAAACAAACGAGTGAGATTTAAATCCAAGCGTAAAACATGATTTAACTTCAAATCAATGGGAAGTAGAAGATTTACCTTCAAATCCATGCGAAACAAATGGCTTAGCTTCAAATACTTGTGATATACATGATTTAGCTTCAACTGCATGCGAAACAAACGAGTTAGCTTCAAATCCGAGCCAAACACATGATTTAGCTTCAAATCAATGCGAAATAGAAGGCTTAGCATCAAATCTATGCGACACAAATTATTAAGCTTCATATACTTGCGATATAAGTGATATAGCTTCAAATGCAGGCGATACACACGAGTGATCTTCAAATCCAAGCGTAACACATGATTTAACTTCAAATCAATGGGAAGTAGAAGATTTACCTTCAAATCCATGCGAAACAAATGGTTTAGCTTCAAATACTTGTGATATACATGATTTAGCTTCAGCTGCATGCGAAACAAACGATTTAGCTTCACACCCAAGGGAAACACATGATTTATCTTCAAATCAATGCGAAGTAGAAGGCCTACCATCAAATCCATGCAACACAAATTATTTATCTTCTTATACTTGCGATATAAGTGATATAGCTTCAAATGCAGGCGAAACAAACAAGTGAGCATTAAATCCAAGTGTAACACATGATTTAACTTCAAATCAATGGGAAGTAGAAGATTTACCTTCAAATCCATGCGAAACGAATGGTTTAGCTTCAAATACTTGTGATATACATGATTTAGGTTCAACTGCATGCGAAACAAACGAGTTAGCTACAACTCCAAGCGGAACACATGATTTAGCTTCAAATCAATGCGAAATAGAAGGCTTAGCATCAAATGTATGCGACACAAATTATTAAGCTTCATATACTTGCGATATAAGTGATATAGCTTCAAATGCAGGCGAAACAAACAAGTGAGCATTAAATCCAAGTGTAACACATGATTTAACTTCAAATCAATGGGAAGTAGAAGATTTACCTTCAAATCCATGCGAAACGAATGGTTTAGCTTCAAATACTTGTGATATACATGATTTAGGTTCAACTGCATGCGAAACAAACGAGTTAGCTACAAATCCAAGCGAAACACATGATTTAACTTCAAATCAATGCGAAGTAGAAGGCCTACCATCAAATCCATGCAACACAAATTATTTAGCTTCTTATACTTGCGATATAAGCGATAAAGCTTCAAATGCAGTCGAAACAAACGAGTGAGATTTAAATCCAAGCGTAAAACATGATTTAACTTCAAATCAATGGGAAGTAGAAGATTTACCTTCAAATCCATGCCAAACAAATGGCTTAGCTTCAAATACTTGTGATATACATGATTTAGCTTCAACTGCATGCGAAACAAACGAGTTAGCTTCAAATCCAAGCGAAACACATGATTTAGCTTCAAATCAATGCGAAATAGAAGGCTTAGCATCAAATCCATGCGACACAAATTATTAAGCTTCATATACTTGCGATATAAGTGATATAGCTTCAAATGCAGGCGAAACAAACGTGTGATCTTCAAATCCAGGCGTAACACATGATTTAACTTCAAATCAATGCGAAGTAGAAGATTTAGTTTCAAATACATGCGAAACAAATGGTTTAGCTTCAAATACTTGTGATATACATGACTTAGCTTCAGCTGCATGCGAAACAAACGATTTAGCTTCACACCCAAGGGAAACACATGATTTATCTTCAAATCAATGCGAAGTAGAAGGCCTATCATCAAATCCATGCAACACAAATTATTTATCTTCTTATACTTGCGATATAAGTGATATAGCTTCAAATGCAGGCGAAACAAACAAGTGAGCATTAAATCCAAGTGTAACACATGATTTAACTTCAAATCAATGGGAAGTAGAAGATTTACCTTCAAATCCATGCGAAACGAATGGTTTAGCTTCAAATACTTGTGATATACATGATTTAGGTTCAACTGCATGCGAAACAAACGAGTTAGCTACAAATCCAAGCGAAACACATGATTTAACTTCAAATCAATGCGAAGTAGAAGGCCTACCATCAAATCCATGCAACACAAATTATTTAGCTTCTTATACTTGCGATATAAGTGATATAGCTTCAAATGCAGGCGAAACAAACAAGTGAGCATTAAATCCAAGTGTAACACATGATTTAACTTCAAATCAATGGGAAGTAGAAGATTTACCTTCAAATCCATGCGAAACAAATGGTTTAGCTTCAAATACTTGTGATATACATGATTTAGCTTCAGCTGCATGCGATACAAACGATTTAGCTTCACACCCAAGGGAAACACATGATTTAACTTCAAATCAATGCGAAGTAGAAGGCTTAGCATCAAATCCATGCAACACAAATTATTTAGCTTCTTATACTTGCGATATAAGCGATAAAGCTTCAAATGCAGTCGAAACAAACGAGTGAGATTTAAATCCATGCGTAAAACATGATTTAACTTCAAATCAATGGGAAGTAGAAGATTTACCTTCAAATCCATACGTAACAAATGGCTTAGCTTCAAATACTTGTGATATACATGATTTAGCTTCTACTGCATGCGAAACAAACGAGTTAGCTTCAAATCCGAGCCAAACACATGATTTAACTTCAAATCAATGCGAAGTAGAAGGCTTAGCATCGAATCCATGTAACACAAATTATTTAGCTTCTTATACTTGCGATATAAGCGATAAAGCTTCAAATGCAGTCGAAACAAACGAGTGAGATTTAAATCCAAGCGTAAAACATGATTTAACTTCAAATCAATGGGAAGTAGAAGATTTACCTTCAAATCCATGCGAAACAAATGGCTTAGCTTCAAATACTTGTGATATACATGATTTAGCTTCAACTGCATGCGAAACAAACGAGTTAGCTTCAAATCCGAGCCAAACACATGATTTAGCTTCAAATCAATGCGAAATAGAAGGCTTAGCATCAAATCTATGCGACACAAATTATTAAGCTTCATATACTTGCGATATAAGTGATATAGCTTCAAATGCAGGCGATACACACGAGTGATCTTCAAATCCAAGCGTAACACATGATTTAACTTCAAATCAATGGGAAGTAGAAGATTTACCTTCAAATCCATGCGAAACAAATGGTTTAGCTTCAAATACTTGTGATATACATGATTTAGCTTCAGCTGCATGCGAAACAAACGATTTAGCTTCACACCCAAGGGAAACACATGATTTATCTTCAAATCAATGCGAAGTAGAAGGCCTACCATCAAATCCATGCAACACAAATTATTTATCTTCTTATACTTGCGATATAAGTGATATAGCTTCAAATGCAGGCGAAACAAACAAGTGAGCATTAAATCCAAGTGTAACACATGATTTAACTTCAAATCAATGGGAAGTAGAAGATTTACCTTCAAATCCATGCGAAACGAATGGTTTAGCTTCAAATACTTGTGATATACATGATTTAGGTTCAACTGCATGCGAAACAAACGAGTTAGCTACAAATCCAAGCGAAACACATGATTTAGCTTCAAATCAATGCGAAATAGAAGGCTTAGCATCAAATGTATGCGACACAAATTATTAAGCTTCATATACTTGCGATATAAGTGATATAGCTTCAAATGCAGGCGAAACACACGAGTGATCTTCAAATCCAAGCGTAACATATGATTTAACTTCAAATCAATGCGAAGTAGAAGATTTAGGTTCAAATACATGCGAAACAAATGGTTCAGCTTCAAATACTTGTGATATACATGAATTTGCTTCAGCTGCATGCGAAACAAACGATTTAGCTTCACACCCAAGGGAAACACATGATTTATCTTCAAATCAATGCGAAGTAGAAGGCCTACCATCAAATCCATGCAACACAAATTATTTAGCTTCTTATACTTGCGATATAAGCGATAAAGCTTCAAATGCAGTCGAAACAAACGAGTGAGATTTAAATCCAAGCGTAAAACATGATTTAACTTCAAATCAATGGGAAGTAGAAGATTTACCTTCAAATCCATGCCAAACAAATGGCTTAGCTTCAAATACTTGTGATATACATGATTTAGCTTCAACTGCATGCGAAACAAACGAGTTAGCTTCAAATCCAAGCGAAACACATGATTTAGCTTCAAATCAATGCGAAATAGGTGGCTTAACATCAAATCCATTCGACACAAATTATTTAGCTTCATATACATGCGATATAAGTGATATAGCTTCAAATGCAGGCGAAACAAATGAGTGATCTTCAAAACCAAGCGTAACACATGATTTAACTTCAAATCAACGTGAAGTAGAAGATTTAGGTTCAAATACATGCGAAACAAATGGTTTAGCTTCAAATACTTGTGATATACATGATTTTGCTTCAGCTGCATGCGAAACAAACGATTTAGCTTCACACCCAAGGGAAACACATGATTTAACTTCAAATCAATGCGAAGTAGAAGGCTTAGCATCAAATCCATGCAACACAAATTATTTAGCTTCGTATTCTTGCGATATAAGTGATAAAGCTTCTAATGCAGGCGAAACGAACGAGTGAGCTTTAAATCCAAGCGTAACACATAATTTAACTTCAAATCAATGCAAAGTAGAAGATTTACCTTCAAATCCATGCGAAACAAATGGTTTAGCTTCAAATACTTGTGATATATATGATTTAGCTTCAACTGCATGCGAAACAAACGAGTTAGCTTCAAATCCAAGCGAAACACATGATTTACCTTCAAATCAATGCGAAATATAAGGCTTAGCATCAAATCCATGTAACACAAATTATTTAGCTTCTTATACTTGCGATATAAGTGATATAGCTTCAAATGCAAGCGAAACAAACGAGTGAGCTTTACATCCAAGCGTAACACATGATTTGACTTCAAATCAATGGGAAGTAGAAGATTTACCTTCAAATCCATGCGAAACGAATGATTTAGCTTCAAATACTTGTGATATACATGATTTAGCTTCAACTGCATTCGAAACAAACGAGTTAGCTTCAAATCCAAGCGAAACACATGGTTTAGCTTCAAATCAATACGAAGTAGAAGGCTTAGCATCGAATCCATGCAACACAAATTATTTAGCTTCTTATACTTGCGATGTAAGAGATAAAGATTCTAATGCAGGCGAAACAAACGAGTGAGCTTTAAATCCAAGCGTAACACATAATTTAACTTCAAATCAATGCGAAGTAGAAGATTTACCTTCAAATCCAAGCGAAACACATGATTTAGCATCAAATCAATGCGAAATAGAAGGCTTAGCATCAAATCCATGCAACACAAATTATTTAGCTTCTTATACTTGCGATATAAGCGATAAAGCTTCAAATGCAGGCGAAACAAACGAGTGAGATTTAAATCCAAGCGTAACACATGATTTAACTTCAAATCAATGCAAAGTAGAAGATTTACCTTCAAATCCATGCGAAACAAATGGTTTAGCTTCAAATACTTGTGATATATATGATTTAGCTTCAACTGCATGCGAAACAAACGAGTTAGCTTCAAATCCAAGCGAAACACATGATTTAACTTCAAATCAATGCGAAGTAGAAGATTTACCTTCAAATCCAGGCGAAACAAATGGTTTAGCTTCAAATACATGTGATATACATGATTTAGCTTCAGCTGCATGCGAAGCAAACGAGTTAGCTTCAAATAAAGCGAAACACATGATTTAGCTTCAAATCAATGCGAAATATGAGCCTTAGCATCAAATCCATGCAACACAAATGATTTAGCTTCTTATACTTGTGATATAAGTGATATAGCTTCAAATGCAGGCGATACAAACAAGTGAGCATTAAATCCAAGTGTAACACATGATTTAACTTCAAATCAATGGGAAGTAGAAGATTTACCTTCAAATCCATGCGAAACGAATGGTTTAGCTTCAAATACTTGTGATATACATGATTTAGGTTCAACTGCATGCGAAACAAACGAGTTAGCTACAAATCCAAGCGAAACACATGATTTAGCTTCAAATCAATGCGAAATAGAAGGCTTAGCATCAAATGTATGCGACACAAATTATTAAGCTTCATATACTTGCGATATAAGTGATATAGCTTCAAATGCAGGCGAAACACACGAGTGATCTTCAAATCCAAGCGTAACATATGATTTAACTTCAAATCAATGCGAAGTAGAAGATTTACCTTCAAATCCATGCGAAACAAATGGTTTAGCTTCAAATACTTGTGATATACATGACTTAGCTTCAGCTGCATGCGAAACAAACGATTTAGCTTCACACCCAAGGGAAACACATGATTTATCTTCAAATCAATGCGAAGTAGAAGGCCTATCATCAAATCCATGCAACACAAATTATTTATCTTCTTATACTTGCGATATAAGTGATATAGCTTCAAATGCAGGCGAAACAAACAAGTGAGCATTAAATCCAAGTGTAACACATGATTTAACTTCAAATCAATGGGAAGTAGAAGATTTACCTTCAAATCCATGCGAAACGAATGGTTTAGCTTCAAATACTTGTGATATACATGATTTAGGTTCAACTGCATGCGAAACAAACGAGTTAGCTACAAATCCAAGCGAAACACATGATTTAACTTCAAATCAATGCGAAGTAGAAGGCCTACCATCAAATCCATGCAACACAAATTTTTTAGCTTCTTATACTTGCGATATAAGCGATAAAGCTTCAAATGCAGTCGAAACAAACGAGTGAGATTTAAATCCATGCGTAAAACATGATTTAACTTCAAATCAATGGGAAGTAGAAGATTTACCTTCAAATCCATGCGTAACAAATGGCTTAGCTTCAAATACTTGTGATATACATGATTTAGCTTCTACTGCATGCGAAACAAACGAGTTAGCTTCAAATCCGAGCCAAACACATGATTTAACTTCAAATCAATGCGAAGTAGAAGGCTTAGCATCGAATCCATGTAACACAAATTATTTAGCTTCTTATACTTGCGATATAAGCGATAAAGCTTCAAATGCAGTCGAAACAAACGAGTGAGATTTAAATCCAAGCGTAAAACATGATTTAACTTCAAATCAATGGGAAGTAGAAGATTTACCTTCAAATCCATGCGAAACAAATGGCTTAGCTTCAAATACTTGTGATATACATGATTTAGCTTCAACTGCATGCGAAACAAACGAGTTAGCTTCAAATCCGAGCCAAACACATGATTTAGCTTCAAATCAATGCGAAATAGAAGGCTTAGCATCAAATCTATGCGACACAAATTATTAAGCTTCATATACTTGCGATATAAGTGATATAGCTTCAAATGCAGGCGATACACACGAGTGATCTTCAAATCCAAGCGTAACACATGATTTAACTTCAAATCAATGGGAAGTAGAAGATTTACCTTCAAATCCATGCGAAACAAATGGTTTAGCTTCAAATACTTGTGATATACATGATTTAGCTTCAGCTGCATGCGAAACAAACGATTTAGCTTCACACCCAAGGGAAACACATGATTTATCTTCAAATCAATGCGAAGTAGAAGGCCTACCATCAAATCCATGCAACACAAATTATTTATCTTCTTATACTTGCGATATAAGTGATATAGCTTCAAATGCAGGCGAAACAAACAAGTGAGCATTAAATCCAAGTGTAAAACATGATTTAACTTCAAATCAATGGGAAGTAGAAGATTTACCTTCAAATCCATGCGAAACGAATGGTTTAGCTTCAAATACTTGTGATATACATGATTTAGGTTCAACTGCATGCGAAACAAACGAGTTAGCTACAAATCCAAGCGAAACACATGATTTAGCTTCAAATCAATGCGAAATAGAAGGCTTAGCATCAAATGTATGCGACACAAATTATTAAGCTTCATATACTTGCGATATAAGTGATATAGCTTCAAATGCAGGCGAAACACACGAGTGATCTTCAAATCCAAGCGTAACATATGATTTAACTTCAAATCAATGCGAAGTAGAAGATTTAGGTTCAAATACATGCGAAACAAATGGTTCAGCTTCAAATACTTGTGATATACATGAATTTGCTTCAGCTGCATGCGAAACAAACGATTTAGCTTCACACCCAAGGGAAACACATGATTTATCTTCAAATCAATGCGAAGTAGAAGGCCTACCATCAAATCCATGCAACACAAATTATTTAGCTTCTTATACTTGCGATATAAGCGATAAAGCTTCAAATGCAGTCGAAACAAACGAGTGAGATTTAAATCCAAGCGTAAAACATGATTTAACTTCAAATCAATGGGAAGTAGAAGATTTACCTTCAAATCCATGCCAAACAAATGGCTTAGCTTCAAATACTTGTGATATACATGATTTAGCTTCAACTGCATGCGAAACAAACGAGTTAGCTTCAAATCCAAGCGAAACACATGATTTAGCTTCAAATCAATGCGAAATAGGTGGCTTAACATCAAATCCATTCGACACAAATTATTTAGCTTCATATACATGCGATATAAGTGATATAGCTTCAAATGCAGGCGAAACAAATGAGTGATCTTCAAAACCAAGCGTAACACATGATTTAACTTCAAATCAACGTGAAGTAGAAGATTTAGGTTCAAATACATGCGAAACAAATGGTTTAGCTTCAAATACTTGTGATATACATGATTTTGCTTCAGCTGCATGCGAAACAAACGATTTAGCTTCACACCCAAGGGAAACACATGATTTAACTTCAAATCAATGCGAAGTAGAAGGCTTAGCATCAAATCCATGCAACACAAATTATTTAGCTTCGTATTCTTGCGATATAAGTGATATAGCTTCTAATGCAGGCGAAACGAACGAGTGAGCTTTAAATCCAAGCGTAACACATAATTTAACTTCAAATCAATGCAAAGTAGAAGATTTACCTTCAAATCCATGCGAAACAAATGGTTTAGCTTCAAATACTTGTGATATATATGATTTAGCTTCAACTGCATGCGAAACAAACGAGTTAGCTTCAAATCCAAGCGAAACACATGATTTACCTTCAAATCAATGCGAAATATAAGGCTTAGCATCAAATCCATGTAACACAAATTATTTAGCTTCTTATACTTGCGATATAAGTGATATAGCTTCAAATGCAAGCGAAACAAACGAGTGAGCTTTACATCCAAGCGTAACACATGATTTGACTTCAAATCAATGGGAAGTAGAAGATTTACCTTCAAATCCATGCGAAACGAATGATTTAGCTTCAAATACTTGTGATATACATGATTTAGCTTCAACTGCATTCGAAACAAACGAGTTAGCTTCAAATCCAAGCGAAACACATGGTTTAGCTTCAAATCAATACGAAGTAGAAGGCTTAGCATCGAATCCATGCAACACAAATTATTTAGCTTCTTATACTTGCGATGTAAGAGATAAAGATTCTAATGCAGGCGAAACAAACGAGTGAGCTTTAAATCCAAGCGTAACACATAATTTAACTTCAAATCAATGCGAAGTAGAAGATTTACCTTCAAATCCAAGCGAAACACATGATTTAGCATCAAATCAATGCGAAATAGAAGGCTTAGCATCAAATCATGCAACACAAATTATTTAGCTTCTTATACTTGCGATATAAGCGATAAAGCTTCAAATGCAGGCGAAACAAACGAGTGAGATTTAAATCCAAGCGTAACACATGATTTAACTTCAAATCAATGCAAAGTAGAAGATTTACCTTCAAATCCATGCGAAACAAATGGTTTAGCTTCAAATACTTGTGATATATATGATTTAGCTTCAACTGCATGCGAAACAAACGAGTTAGCTTCAAATCCAAGCGAAACACATGATTTAACTTCAAATCAATGCGAAGTAGAAGATTTACCTTCAAATCCAGGCGAAACAAATGGTTTAGCTTCAAATACATGTGATATACATGATTTAGCTTCAGCTGCATGCGAAGCAAACGAGTTAGCTTCAAATAAAGCGAAACACATGATTTAGCTTCAAATCAATGCGAAATATGAGCCTTAGCATCAAATCCATGCAACACAAATGATTTAGCTTCTTATACTTGTGATATAAGTGATATAGCTTCAAATGCAGGCGATACAAACAAGTGAGCATTAAATCCAAGTGTAACACATGATTTAACTTCAAATCAATGGGAAGTAGAAGATTTACCTTCAAATCCATGCGAAACGAATGGTTTAGCTTCAAATACTTGTGATATACATGATTTAGGTTCAACTGCATGCGAAACAAACGAGTTAGCTACAAATCCAAGCGAAACACATGATTAGCTTCAAATCAATGCGAAATAGAAAGGCTTAGCATCAAATGTATGCGACACAAATTATTAAGCTTCATATACTTGCGATATAAGTGATATAGCTTCAAATGCAGGCGAAACACACGAGTGATCTTCAAATCCAAGCGTAACATATGATTTAACTTCAAATCAATGCGAAGTAGAAGATTTACCTTCAAATCCATGCGAAACAAATGGTTTAGCTTCAAATACTTGTGATATACATGATTTAGCTTCAGCTGCATGCGAAACAAACGATTTAGCTTCACACCCAAGGGAAACACATGATTTATCTTCAAATCAATGCGAAGTAGAAGGCCTATCATCAAATCCATGCAACACAAATTATTTATCTTCTTATACTTGCGATATAAGTGATATAGCTTCAATGCAGGCGAAACAAACAAGTGAGCATTAAATCCAAGTGTAACACATGATTTAACTTCAAATCAATGGGAAGTAGAAGATTTACCTTCAAATCCATGCGAAACGAATGGTTTAGCTTCAAATACTTGTGATATACATGATTTAGGTTCAACTGCATGCGAAACAAACGAGTTAGCTACAAATCCAAGCGAAACACATGATTTAACTTCAAATCAATGCGAAGTAGAAGGCCTACCATCAAATCCATGCAACACAAATTATTTAGCTTCTTATACTTGCGATATAAGTGATATAGCTTCAAATGCAGGCGAAACAAACAAGTGAGCATTAAATCCAAGTGTAACACATGATTTAACTTCAAATCAATGGAAGTAGAAGATTTACCTTCAAATCCATGCGAAACAAATGGTTTAGCTTCAAATACTTGTGATATACATGATTTAGCTTCAGCTGCATGCGATACAAACGATTAGCTTCACACCCAAGGGAAACACATGATTTAACTTCAAATCAATGCGAAGTAGAAGGCTTAGCATCAAATCCATGCAACACAAATTATTTAGCTTCTTATACTTGCGATATAAGCGATAAAGCTTCAAATGCAGTCGAAACAAACGAGTGAGATTTAAATCCATGCGTAAAACATGATTTAACTTCAAATCAATGGGAAGTAGAAGATTTACCTTCAAATCCATGCGAAACAAATGGCTTAGCTTCAAATACTTGTGATATACATGATTTAGCTTCTACTGCATGCGAAACAAACGAGTTAGCTTCAAATCCGAGCCAAACACATGATTTAGCTTCAAATCAATGCGAAGTAGAGGCTTAGCATCGAATCCATGCAACACAAATTATTTAGCTTCTTATACTTGCGATATAAGCGATAAAGCTTCAAATGCAGTCGAAACAAACGAGTGAGATTTAAATCCAAGCGTAAAACATGATTTAACTTCAAATCAATGGAAGTAGAAGATTTACCTTCAAATCCATGCGAAACAAATGGCTTAGCTTCAAATACTTGTGATATACATGATTTAGCTTCAACTGCATGCGAAACAAACGAGTTAGCTTCAAATCCGAGCCAAACACATGATTTAGCTTCAAATCAATGCGAAATAGAAGGCTTAGCATCAAATCTATGCGACACAAATTATTAAGCTTCATATACTTGCGATATAAGTGATATAGCTTCAAATGCAGGCGATACACACGAGTGATCTTCAAATCCAAGCGTAACACATGATTTAACTTCAAATCAATGGGAAGTAGAAGATTTACCTTCAAATCCATCCGAAACAAATGGTTTAGCTTCAAATACTTGTGATATACATGATTTAGCTTCAGCTGCATGCGAAACAAACGATTTAGCTTCACACCCAAGGGAAACACATGATTTATCTTCAAATCAATGCGAAGTAGAAGGCCTACCATCAAATCCATGCAACACAAATTATTTATCTTCTTATACTTGCGATATAAGTGATATAGCTTCAAATGCAGGCGAAACAAACAAGTGAGCATTAAATCCAAGTGTAACACATGATTTAACTTCAAATCAATGGGAAGTAGAAGATTTACCTTCAAATCCATGCGAAACGAATGTTTAGCTTCAAATACTTGTGATATACATGATTTAGGTTCAACTGCATGCGAAACAAACGAGTTAGCTACAAATCCAAGCGAACACATGATTTAGCTTCAAATCAATGCGAATAGAAGGCTTAGCATCAAATGTATGCGACACAAATTATTAAGCTTCATATACTTGCGATATAAGTGATATAGCTTCAAATGCAGGCGAAACACACGAGTGATCTTCAAATCCAAGCGTAACATATGATTTAACTTCAAATCAATGCGAAGTAGAAGATTTAGGTTCAAATACATGCGAAACAAATGGTTCAGCTTCAAATACTTGTGATATACATGAATTTGCTTCAGCTGCATGCGAAACAAACGATTTAGCTTCACACCCAAGGGAACACATGATTTATCTTCAAATCAATGCGAAGTAGAAGGCCTATCATCAAATCCATGCAACACAAATTATTTAGCTTCTTATACTTGCGATATAAGCGATAAAGCTTCAAATGCAGTCGAAACAAACGAGTGAGATTTAAATCCAAGCGTAAAACATGATTTAACTTCAAATCAATGGAAGTAGAAGATTTACCTTCAAATCCATGCCAAACAAATGGCTTAGCTTCAAATACTTGTGATATACATGATTTAGCTTCAACTGCAGGCGAAACAAACGAGTGATCTTCAAATCCATGCGAAACGCATGATTAGCTTCAAATCAATGCGAAATAGAAGGCTTAGCATCAAATCCGTGCGACACAAATTATTTAGCTTCATATACTTGCGATATAAGTGATATAGATTCAAATGCAGGCGAAACAAACGAGTGATCTTCAAATGCAAGCGTAAACACGTGATTCAACTTCAAATCAATGCGAAGTAGAAGTTTTAGGATCAAATACATGCGAAACAAATGGTTTAGCTTCAAATACTTGTGATATACATGATTTAGCTTCAGCTGCATGCGATACAAACGATTTAGCTTCACACCCAAGGGAAACACATGATTTAACTTCAAATCAATGCGAAGTAGAAGGCTTAGCATCAAATCCATGCAACACAAATTATTTAGCTACTTATACTTGCGATATTAGTGATATAGCTTCAATGCAGGCGAAACAAACGTGTGAGCTTTAAATCCAAGCGGAACGCGTGATTTAATTTCAAATCAATGCGAAGTAGAAGATTTAGGTTCAAATACATGCGAAACAAATGGTTTAGCTTCAAATACTTGTGATATACATGATTTAGCTACAACTGCATGCGAAACAAACGAGTTAGCTTCCAATCCAAGCGAAACACATGATTTGGCTTCAAATCAATGCGAAGTAGAAGATTTACCTTCAAATCCATGCAACACAAATTATTTAGCTTCTTATACTTGCGATATAGCGATAAAGCTTCAAAGCAGTCGAAACAAACGAGTGAGATTTAAATCCAAGCGTAAAACATGATTTAACTTCAAATCAATGGGAAGTAGAAGATTTACCTTCAAATCCATGCCAAACAAATGGCTTAGCTTCAAATACTTGTGATATACATGATTTAGCTTCAACTGCATGCGAAACAACGAGTTAGCTTCAAATCCAAGCGAAACACATGATTTAGCTTCAAATCAATGCGAAATAGGTGGCTTAACATCAAATCCATTCGACACAAATTATTTAGATTCATATACATGCGATATAAGTGATATAGCTTCAAATGCAGGCGAAACAAATGAGTGATCTTCAAACCAAGCGTAACACATGATTTAACTTCAAATCAACGTGAAGTAGAAGATTTAGGTTCAAATACATGCGAAACAAATGGTTTAGCTTCAAATACTTGTGATATACATGATTTTGCTTCAGCTGCATGCGAAACAAACGATTTAGCTTCACACCCAAGGGAAACACATGATTTAACTTCAAATCAATGCGAAGTAGAAGGCTTAGCATCAAATCCATGCAACACAAATTATTTAGCTTCGTATTCTTGCGATATAAGTGATATAGCTTCTAATGCAGGCGAAACGAACGAGTGAGCTTTAAATCCAAGCGTAACACATAATTTAACTTCAAATCAATGCAAAGTAGAGATTTACCTTCAAATCCATGCGAAACAAATGGTTTAGCTTCAAATACTTGTGATATATATGATTTAGCTTCAACTGCTATGCGAAACAAACGAGTTAGCTTCAAATCCAAGCGAAACACATGATTTACCTTCAAATCAATGCGAAATATAAGGCTTAGCATCAAATCCATGTAACACAAATTATTTAGCTTCTTATACTTGCGATATAAGTGATATAGCTTCAAATGCAAGCGAAACAAACGAGTGAGCTTTACATCCAAGCGTAACACATGATTTGACTTCAAATCAATGGGAAGTAGAAGATTTACCTTCAAATCCATGCGAAACGAATGATTTAGCTTCAAATACTTGTGATATACATGATTTAGCTTCAACTGCATTCGAAACAAACGAGTTAGCTTCAAATCCAAGCGAAAACACATGGTTTAGCTTCAAATCAATACGAAGTAGAAGGCTTAGCATCGAATCATGCAACACAAATTATTTAGCTTCTTATACTTGCGATGTAAGAGATAAAGATTCTAATGCAGGCGAAACAAACGAGTGAGCTTTAAATCCAAGCGTAACACATAATTTAACTTCAAATCAATGCGAAGTAGAAGATTTACCTTCAAATCCAAGCGAAACACATGATTTAGCATCAAATCAATGCGAAATAGAAGGCTTAGCATCAAATCCATGCAACACAAATTATTTAGCTTCTTATACTTGCGATATAAGCGATAAAGCTTCAAATGCAGGCGAAACAAACGAGTGAGATTTAAATCCAAGCGTAACACATGATTTAACTTCAAATCAATGCAAAGTAGAAGATTTACCTTCAAATCCATGCGAAACAAATGGTTTAGCTTCAAATACTTGTGATATATATGATTTAGCTTCAACTGCATGCGAAACAAACGAGTTAGCTTCAAATCCAAGCGAAACACATGATTTAACTTCAAATCAATGCGAAGTAGAAGATTTACCTTCAAATCCAGGCGAAACAAATGGTTTAGCTTCAAATACATGTGATATACATGATTTAGCTTCAGCTGCATGCGAAGCAAACGAGTTAGCTTCAAATAAAGCGAAACACATGATTTAGCTTCAAATCAATGCGAAATATGAGCCTTAGCATCAAATCCATGCAACACAAATGATTTAGCTTCTTATACTTGTGATATAAGTGATATAGCTTCAAATGCAGGCGATACAAACAAGTGAGCATTAAATCCAAGTGTAACACATGATTTAACTTCAAATCAATGGGAAGTAGAAGATTTACCTTCAAATCCATGCGAAACGAATGGTTTAGCTTCAAATACTTGTGATATACATGATTTAGGTTCAACTGCATGCGAAACAAACGAGTTAGCTACAAATCCAAGCGAAACACATGATTTAGCTTCAAATCAATGCGAAATAGAAGGCTTAGCATCAAATGTATGCGACACAAATTATTAAGCTTCATATACTTGCGATATAAGTGATATAGCTTCAAATGCAGGCGAAACACACGAGTGATCTTCAAATCCAAGCGTAACATATGATTTAACTTCAAATCAATGCGAAGTAGAAGATTTACCTTCAAATCCATGCGAAACAAATGGTTTAGCTTCAAATACTTGTGATATACATGATTTAGCTTCAGCTGCATGCGAAACAAACGATTTAGCTTCACACCCAAGGGAAACACATGATTTATCTTCAAATCAATGCGAAGTAGAAGGCCTATCATCAAATCCATGCAACACAAATTATTTATCTTCTTATACTTGCGATATAAGTGATATAGCTTCAAATGCAGGCGAAACAAACAAGTGAGCATTAAATCCAAGTGTAACACATGATTTAACTTCAAATCAATGGGAAGTAGAAGATTTACCTTCAAATCCATGCGAAACGAATGGTTTAGCTTCAAATACTTGTGATATACATGATTTAGGTTCAACTGCATGCGAAACAAACGAGTTAGCTACAAATCCAAGCGAAACACATGATTTAACTTCAAATCAATGCGAAGTAGAAGGCCTACCATCAAATCCATGCAACACAAATTATTTAGCTTCTTATACTTGCGATATAAGTGATATAGCTTCAAATGCAGGCGAAACAAACAAGTGAGCATTAAATCCAAGTGTAACACATGATTTAACTTCAAATCAATGGGAAGTAGAAGATTTACCTTCAAATCCATGCGAAACAAATGGTTTAGCTTCAAATACTTGTGATATACATGATTTAGCTTCAGCTGCATGCGATACAAACGATTTAGCTTCACACCCAAGGGAAACACATGATTTAACTTCAAATCAATGCGAAGTAGAAGGCTTAGCATCAAATCCATGCAACACAAATTATTTAGCTTCTTATACTTGCGATATAAGCGATAAAGCTTCAAATGCAGTCGAAACAAACGAGTGAGATTTAAATCCATGCGTAAAACATGATTTAACTTCAAATCAATGGGAAGTAGAAGATTTACCTTCAAATCCATGCGAAACAAATGGCTTAGCTTCAAATACTTGTGATATACATGATTTAGCTTCTACTGCATGCGAAACAAACGAGTTAGCTTCAAATCCGAGCCAAACACATGATTTAGCTTCAAATCAATGCGAAGTAGAAGGCTTAGCATCGAATCCATGCAACACAAATTATTTAGCTTCTTATACTTGCGATATAAGCGATAAAGCTTCAAATGCAGTCGAAACAAACGAGTGAGATTTAAATCCAAGCGTAAAACATGATTTAACTTCAAATCAATGGGAAGTAGAAGATTTACCTTCAAATCCATGCGAAACAAATGGCTTAGCTTCAAATACTTGTGATATACATGATTTAGCTTCAACTGCATGCGAAACAAACGAGTTAGCTTCAAATCCGAGCCAAACACATGATTTAGCTTCAAATCAATGCGAAATAGAAGGCTTAGCATCAAATCTATGCGACACAAATTATTAAGCTTCATATACTTGCGATATAAGTGATATAGCTTCAAATGCAGGCGATACACACGAGTGATCTTCAAATCCAAGCGTAACACATGATTTAACTTCAAATCAATGGGAAGTAGAAGATTTACCTTCAAATCCATCCGAAACAAATGGTTTAGCTTCAAATACTTGTGATATACATGATTTAGCTTCAGCTGCATGCGAAACAAACGATTTAGCTTCACACCCAAGGGAAACACATGATTTATCTTCAAATCAATGCGAAGTAGAAGGCCTACCATCAAATCCATGCAACACAAATTATTTATCTTCTTATACTTGCGATATAAGTGATATAGCTTCAAATGCAGGCGAAACAAACAAGTGAGCATTAAATCCAAGTGTAACACATGATTTAACTTCAAATCAATGGGAAGTAGAAGATTTACCTTCAAATCCATGCGAAACGAATGGTTTAGCTTCAAATACTTGTGATATACATGATTTAGGTTCAACTGCATGCGAAACAAACGAGTTAGCTACAAATCCAAGCGAAACACATGATTTAGCTTCAAATCAATGCGAAATAGAAGGCTTAGCATCAAATGTATGCGACACAAATTATTAAGCTTCATATACTTGCGATATAAGTGATATAGCTTCAAATGCAGGCGAAACACACGAGTGATCTTCAAATCCAAGCGTAACATATGATTTAACTTCAAATCAATGCGAAGTAGAAGATTTAGGTTCAAATACATGCGAAACAAATGGTTCAGCTTCAAATACTTGTGATATACATGAATTTGCTTCAGCTGCATGCGAAACAAACGATTTAGCTTCACACCCAAGGGAAACACATGATTTATCTTCAAATCAATGCGAAGTAGAAGGCCTATCATCAAATCCATGCAACACAAATTATTTAGCTTCTTATACTTGCGATATAAGCGATAAAGCTTCAAATGCAGTCGAAACAAACGAGTGAGATTTAAATCCAAGCGTAAAACATGATTTAACTTCAAATCAATGGGAAGTAGAAGATTTACCTTCAAATCCATGCCAAACAAATGGCTTAGCTTCAAATACTTGTGATATACATGATTTAGCTTCAACTGCAGGCGAAACAAACGAGTGATCTTCAAATCCATGCGAAACGCATGATTTAGCTTCAAATCAATGCGAAATAGAAGGCTTAGCATCAAATCCGTGCGACACAAATTATTTAGCTTCATATACTTGCGATATAAGTGATATAGATTCAAATGCAGGCGAAACAAACGAGTGATCTTCAAATGCAAGCGTAACACGTGATTCAACTTCAAATCAATGCGAAGTAGAAGTTTTAGGATCAAATACATGCGAAACAAATGGTTTAGCTTCAAATACTTGTGATATACATGATTTAGCTTCAGCTGCATGCGATACAAACGATTTAGCTTCACACCCAAGGGAAACACATGATTTAACTTCAAATCAATGCGAAGTAGAAGGCTTAGCATCAAATCCATGCAACACAAATTATTTAGCTACTTATACTTGCGATATTAGTGATATAGCTTCAAATGCAGGCGAAACAAACGTGTGAGCTTTAAATCCAAGCGGAACGCGTGATTTAATTTCAAATCAATGCGAAGTAGAAGATTTAGGTTCAAATACATGCGAAACAAATGGTTTAGCTTCAAATACTTGTGATATACATGATTTAGCTACAACTGCATGCGAAACAAACGAGTTAGCTTCCAATCCAAGCGAAACACATGATTTGGCTTCAAATCAATGCGAAGTAGAAGATTTACCTTCAAATCCATGCAACACAAATTATTTAGCTTCTTATACTTGCGATATTAGTGATATAGCTTCAAATGCAGGTGAAACAAACGTGTGAGCTTTAAATCCAAGCGGAACACGTGATTTAATTTCAAATCAATGCGAAGTAGAAGATTTAGGTTCAAATACATGCGAAACAAATGGTTTAGCTTCAAATACTTGTGATATACATGATTTAGCTTCAACTACATGCGAGACAAACGAGTTAACTTCAAATCCATGCGAAACACATGATTTAACTTCAAATCAATGCGAAGTAGAAGGCTTACCATCAAATCCATGCAACACAAATTATTTAGCTTCTTATACTTGCGATATAAGCGATAAAGCTTCAAATGCAGTCGAAACAAACGAGTGAACTTCAAATCCAAGCGTAGCACGTGATTTAACTTCAAATCAATGCGAAGTAGAAGATTTAGGTTCAAATACATGCGAAACAAATGGTTCAGCTTCAAATACTTGTGATATACATGAATTTGCTTCAGCTGCATGCGAAACAAACGATTTAGCTTCACACCCAAGGGAAACACATGATTTATCTTCAAATCAATGCGAAGTAGAAGGCCTACCATCAAATCCATGCAACACAAATTATTTAGCTTCTTATACTTGCGATATAAGTGATATAGCTTCAAATGCAGGCGAAACAAACAAGTGAGCATTAAATCCAAGTGTAACACATGATTTAACTTCAAATCAATGGGAAGTAGAAGATTTACCTTCAAATCCATGCGAAACGAATGGTTTAGCGTCAAATACTTGTGATATACATGATTTAGGTTCAACTGCATGCGAAACAAACGAGTTAGCTACAAATCCAAGCGAAACACATGATTTAGCTTCAAATCAATGCGAAGTAGAAGGCTTAGCATCAAATGTATGCGACACAAATTATTAAGCTTCATATACTTGCGATATAAGTGATATAGCTTCAAATGCAGGCGAAACACACGAGTGATCTTCAAATCCAAGCGTAACATATGATTTAACTTCAAATCAATGCGAACTAGAAGATTTACCTTCAAATCCATGCGAAACAAATGGTTTAGCTTCAAATACTTGTGATATACATGATTTAGCTTCAGCTGCATGCGATACAAACGATTTAGCTTCACACCCAAGGGAAACACATGATTTAACTTCAAATCAATGCGAAGTAGAAGGCTTAGCATCAAATCCATGCAACACAAATTATTTAGCTTCTTATACTTGCGATATAAGCGATAAAGCTTCAAATGCAGTCGAAACAAACGAGTGAGATTTAAATCCATGCGTAAAACATGATTTAACTTCAAATCAATGGGAAGTAGAAGATTTACCTTCAAATCCATGCGAAACAAATGGCTTAGCTTCAAATACTTGTGATATACATGATTTAGCTTCTACTGCATGCGAAACAAACGAGTTAGCTTCAAATCCGAGCCAAACACATGATTTAGCTTCAAATCAATGCGAAGTAGAAGGCTTAGCATCAAATCCATGCAACACAAATTATTTAGCTACTTATACTTGCGATATTAGTGATATAGCTTCAAATGCAGGCAAAACAAACGTGTGAGCTTTAAATCCAAGCGTAAAACATGATTTAACTTCAAATCAATGGGAAGTAGAAGATTTACCTTCAAATCCATGCGAAACAAATGGCTTAGCTTCAAATACTTGTGATATACATGATTTAGCTTCAACTGCATGCGAAACAAACGAGTTAGCTTCAAATCCGAGCCAAACACATGATTTAGCTTCAAATCAATGCGAAATAGAAGGCTTAGCATCAAATCTATGCGACACAAATTATTAAGCTTCATATACTTGCGATATAAGTGATATAGCTTCAAATGCAGGCGATACACACGAGTGATCTTCAAATCCAAGCGTAACACATGATTTAACTTCAAATCAATGGGAAGTAGAAGATTTACCTTCAAATCCATGCGAAACAAATGGTTTAGCTTCAAATACTTGTGATATACATGATTTAGCTTCAGCTGCATGCGAAACAAACGATTTAGCTTCACACCCAAGGGAAACACATGATTTATCTTCAAATCAATGCGAAGTAGAAGGCCTACCATCAAATCCATGCAACACAAATTATTTATCTTCTTATACTTGCGATATAAGTGATATAGCTTCAAATGCAGGCGAAACAAACAAGTGAGCATTAAATCCAAGTGTAACACATGATTTAACTTCAAATCAATGGGAAGTAGAAGATTTACCTTCAAATCCATGCGAAACGAATGGTTTAGCTTCAAATACTTGTGATATACATGATTTAGGTTCAACTGCATGCGAAACAAACGAGTTAGCTACAAATCCAAGCGAAACACATGATTTAGCTTCAAATCAATGCGAAATAGAAGGCTTAGCATCAATGTATGCGACACAAATTATTAAGCTTCATATACTTGCGATATAAGTGATATAGCTTCAAATGCAGGCGAAACACACGAGTGATCTTCAAATCCAAGCGTAACATATGATTTAACATCAAATCAATGCGAAGTAGAAGATTTAGGTTCAAATACATGCGAAACAAATGGTTCAGCTTCAAATACTTGTGATATACATGAATTTGCTTCAGCTGCATGCGAAACAACGATTTAGCTTCACACCAAGGGAAACACATGATTTATCTTCAAATCAATGCGAAGTAGAAGGCCTACCATCAAATCCATGCAACACAAATTATTAGCTTCTTATACTTGCGATATAAGCGATAAAGCTTCAAATGCAGTCGAAACAAACGAGTGAGATTTAAATCCAAGCGTAAAACATGATTTAACTTCAAATCAATGGGAAGTAGAAGATTTACCTTCAAATCCATGCCAAACAAATGGCTTAGCTTCAAATACTTGTGATATACATGATTTAGCTTCAACTGCAGGCGAAACAAACGAGTGATCTTCAAATCCATGCGAAACGCATGATTTAGCTTCAAATCAATGCGAAATAGAAGGCTTAGCATCAAATCCGTGCGACACAAATTATTTAGCTTCATATACTTGCGATATAAGTGATATAGATTCAAATGCAGGCGAAACAAACGAGTGATCTTCAAATGCAAGCGTAACACGTGATTCAACTTCAAATCAATGCGAAGTAGAAGTTTTAGGATCAAAATACATGCGAAACAAATGGTTTAGCTTCAAATACTTGTGATATACATGATTTAGCTTCAGCTGCATGCGATACAAACGATTTAGCTTCTTCACACCCAAGGGAAACACATGATTTAACTTCAAATCAATGCGAAGTAGAAGGCTTAGCATCAAATCCATGCAACACAAATTATTAGCTACTTATACTTGCGATATTAGTGATATAGCTTCAAATGCAGGCAAAACAAACGTGTGAGCTTTAAATCCAAGCGGAGCGCGTGATTTAATTTCAAATCAATGCGAAGTAGAAGATTTAGGTTCAAATACATGCGAAACAAATGGTTTAGCTTCAAATACTTGTGATATACATGATTTAGCTACAACTGCATGCGAAACAAACGAGTTAGCTTCCAATCCAAGCGAAACACATGATTTGGCTTCAAATCAATGCGAAGTAGAAGATTTACCTTCAAATCCATGCAACACAAATTATTTAGCTTCTTATACTTGCGATATTAGTGATATAGCTTCAAATGCAGGTGAAACAAACGTGTGAGCTTTAAATCCAAGCGGAACACGTGATTTAATTTCAAATCAATGCGAAGTAGAAGATTTAGGTTCAAATACATGCGAAACAAATGGTTTAGCTTCAAATACTTGTGATATACATGATTTAGCTTCAACTACATGCGAGACAAACGAGTTAACTTCAAATCCATGCGAAACACATGATTTAACTTCAAATCAATGCGAAGTAGAAGGCTTACCATCAAATCCATGCAACACAAATTATTTAGCTTCTTATACTTGCGATATAAGCGATAAAGCTTCAAATGCAGTCGAAACAAACGAGTGAACTTCAAATCCAAGCGTAGCACGTGATTTAACTTCAAATCAATGCGAAGTAGAAGATTTAGGTTCAAATACATGCGAAACAAATGGTTCAGCTTCAAATACTTGTGATATACATGAATTTGCTTCAGCTGCATGCGAAACAAACGATTTAGCTTCACACCCAAGGGAAACACATGATTTATCTTCAAATCAATGCGAAGTAGAAGGCCTACCATCAAATCCATGCAACACAAATTATTTAGCTTCTTATACTTGCGATATAAGTGATATAGCTTCAAATGCAGGCGAAACAAACAAGTGAGCATTAAATCCAAGTGTAACACATGATTTAACTTCAAATCAATGGGAAGTAGAAGATTTACCTTCAAATCCATGCGAAACGAATGGTTTAGCGTCAAATACTTGTGATATACATGATTTAGGTTCAACTGCATGCGAAACAAACGAGTTAGCTACAAATCCAAGCGAAACACATGATTTAGCTTCAAATCAATGCGAAATAGAAGGCTTAGCATCAAATGTATGCGACACAAATTATTAAGCTTCATATACTTGCGATATAAGTGATATAGCTTCAAATGCAGGCGAAACACACGAGTGATCTTCAAATCCAAGCGTAACATATGATTTAACTTCAAATCAATGCGAACTAGAAGATTTAGGTTCAAATACATGCGAAACAAATGGTTCAGCTTCAAATACTTGTGATATACATGATTTTGCTTCAGCTGCATGCGAAACAAACGATTTAGCTTCACACCCAAGGGAAACACATGATTTAACTTCAAATCAATACGAAGTAGAAGGCTTAGCATCAAATCCATGCGACACAAATTATTTAGCTTCATATACTTGCGACATAAGTGATATAGATTCAAATGCAGGCGAAACAAACGAGTGATCTTCAAATCAATCGTAGCACGTGATTTAACTTCAAATCAATGCGAAGTAGAAGATTTAGGTTCAAATACATGCGAAACAAGTGGTTCAGCTTCAAATACTTGTGATATACGTGAATTTGCTTCAGCTGCATGCGAAACAAACGATTTAGCTTCACACCCAAGGGAAACACATGATTTAGCTTCAAATCAATGCGAAGTAGAAGGCTTACCATCAAATCCATGCAACACAAATTATTTAGCTTCTTATACTTGCGATATAAGTGATATAGCTTCATAATGCAGGCGAAACAAATGAGTGAGCTTTCAAGTCCAAGCGAAACACATGATTTAACTTTAAATTAATGCGAAGTAGAAGATTTAGGTTCAAATACATGCGAAACAAATGGTTTAGCTTCAAATACTTGTGATATACATGATTTAGCTTCAACTGCATGCGAAACAAACGAGTTAGCTTCAAATCCAAGCGAAATACATGATTTAGCTTCAAATCAATGCGAAATAGAAGGCTTAGCATCAAATCCATGCGACACAAATTATTAAGCTTCATATACTTGCGATATAAGTGATATAGCTTCAAATGCAGGCGAAACAAACGAGTGATCTTCAAATCCAGGCGTAACACATGATTTAACTTCAAATCAATGCGAAGTAGAAGATTTAGGTTCAAATACATGCGAAACAAATGGTTTAGCTTCAAATACTTGTGATATACATGACTTAGCTTCAACTGCATGCGAAACAAACGAGTTAGCTTCAAATCCATGCGAAACACATGATTTAGCTTCAAATCAATGCGAAATAGAAGGCTTAGCATTAAATCCGTGCGACCCAAATTATTTAGCTTCATATACTTGAGATATAAGTGATATAGATTCAAATGCAGGCGAATCAAACGAGTGATCTTCAAATCCAAGCGTAACACGTGATTTAACTTCAAATCAATGCGAAGTAGAAGATTTAGGTTCAAATACATGCGAAACAAATGGTTTAGCTTCAAATACTTGTGATATACATGATTTTGCTTCAGCTGCATGCAAAACAAACGATTTAGCTTCACACCCAAGGGAAACACATGATTTAACTTCAAATCAATGCGAAGTAGAAGGCTTAGCATCAAATCCATGCAACACAAATTATTTAGCTTCGTATTCTTGCGATATAAGTGATAAAGCTTCTAATGCAGGCGAAACGAACGAGTGAGCTTTAAATCCAAGCGTAACACATAATTTAACTTCAAATCAATGCAAAGTAGAAGATTTACCTTCAAATCCATGCGAAACAAATGGTTTAGCTTCAAATACTTGTGATATATATGATTTAGCTTCAACTGCATGCGAAACAAACGAGTTAGCTTCAAATCCAAGCGAAACACATGATTTACCTTCAAATCAATGCGAAATATAAGGCTTAGCATCAAATCCATGTAACACAAATTATTTAGCTTCTTATACTTGCGATATAAGTGATATAGCTTCCAATGCAAGCGAAACAAACGAGTGAGCTTTACATCCAAGCGTAACACATGATTTGACTTCAAATCAATGGGAAGTAGAAGATTTACCTTCAAATCCATGCGAAACGAATGATTTAGCTTCAAATACTTGTGATATACATGATTTAGCTTCAACTGCATTCGAAACAAACGAGTTAGCTTCAAATCCAAGCGAAACACATGGTTTAGCTTCAAATCAATACGAAGTAGAAGGCTTAGCATCGAATCCATGCAACACAAATTATTTAGCTTCTTATACTTGCGATGTAAGAGATAAAGATTCTAATGCAGGCGAAACAAACGAGTGAGCTTTAAATCCAAGCGTAACACATAATTTAACTTCAAATCAATGCGAAGTAGAAGATTTACCTTCAAATCCAAGCGAAACACATGATTTAGCATCAAATCAATGCGAAATAGAAGGCTTAGCATCAAATCCATGCAACACAAATTATTTAGCTTCTTATACTTGCGATATAAGCGAAAATAAAAAAGCTTCAAATGCAGGCGAAACAAACGAGTGAGATTTAAATCCAAGCGTAACACATGATTTAACTTCAAATCAATGCAAAGTAGAAGATTTACCTTCAAATCCATGCGAAACAAATGGTTTAGCTTCAAATACTTGTGATATATATGATTTAGCTTCAACTGCATGCGAAACAAACGAGTTAGCTTCAAATCCAAGCGAAACACATGATTTAACTTCAAATCAATGCGAAGTAGAAGATTTACCTTCAAATCCATGCGAAACAAATGGTTTAGCTTCAAATACATGTGATATACATGATTTAGCTTCAGCTGCATGCGAAGCAAACGAGTTAGCTTCAAATAAAGCGAAACACATGATTTAGCTTCAAATCAATGCGAAATATGAGCCTTAGCATCAAATCCATGCAACACAAATGATTTAGCTTCTTATACTTGTGATATAGGTGATATAGCTTCAAATGCAGGCGATACAAACGAGTGAGCTTTTAATCCAAGCGTAACACATGATTTAACTTCAAATCAATGGGAAGTAGAAGATTTACCTTCAAATCCATGTGAAACGTATGGTTTAGCTTCAAATACTTGTGATATACATGATTTAGCTTCAAGTGCATGCGAAACAAACGAGTTAGCTTCAAATCCAAGCGAAACACATGATTTAGCTTCAAATCAATGCGAAATAGAAGGCTTAGCATCAAATCCATGCGACACAAATTATTAAGCTTCATATACTTGCGATATAAGTGATATAGCTTCAAATGCAGGCGAAACAAACGAGTGATCTTCAAATCCAGGCGTAACACATGATTTAACTTCAAATCAATGCGAAGTAGAAGATTTAGGTTCAAATACATGCGAAACAAATGGTTTAGCTTCAAATACTTGTGATATACATGACTTAGCTTCAGCTGCATGCGAAACAAACGATTTAGCTTCACACCCAAGGGAAACACATGATTTATCTTCAAATCAATGCGAAGTAGAAGGCCTATCATCAAATCCATGCAACACAAATTATTTATCTTCTTATACTTGCGATATAAGTGATATAGCTTCAAATGCAGGCGAAACAAACAAGTGAGCATTAAATCCAAGTGTAACACATGATTTAACTTCAAATCAATGGGAAGTAGAAGATTTACCTTCAAATCCATGCGAAACGAATGGTTTAGCTTCAAATACTTGTGATATACATGATTTAGGTTCAACTGCATGCGAAACAAACGAGTTAGCTACAAATCCAAGCGAAACACATGATTTAACTTCAAATCAATGCGAAGTAGAAGGCCTACCATCAAATCCATGCAACACAAATTATTTAGCTTCTTATACTTGCGATATAAGTGATATAGCTTCAAATGCAGGCGAAACAAACAAGTGAGCATTAAATCCAAGTGTAACACATGATTTAACTTCAAATCAATGGGAAGTAGAAGATTTACCTTCAAATCCATGCGAAACAAATGGTTTAGCTTCAAATACTTGTGATATACATGATTTAGCTTCAGCTGCATGCGATACAAACGATTTAGCTTCACACCCAAGGGAAACACATGATTTAACTTCAAATCAATGCGAAGTAGAAGGCTTAGCATCAAATCCATGCAACACAAATTATTTAGCTTCTTATACTTGCGATATAAGCGATAAAGCTTCAAATGCAGTCGAAACAAACGAGTGAGATTTAAATCCATGCGTAAAACATGATTTAACTTCAAATCAATGGGAAGTAGAAGATTTACCTTCAAATCCATGCGAAACAAATGGCTTAGCTTCAAATACTTGTGATATACATGATTTAGCTTCTACTGCATGCGAAACAAACGAGTTAGCTTCAAATCCGAGCCAAACACATGATTTAACTTCAAATCAATGCGAAGTAGAAGGCTTAGCATCGAATCCATGTAACACAAATTATTTAGCTTCTTATACTTGCGATATAAGCGATAAAGCTTCAAATGCAGTCGAAACAAACGAGTGAGATTTAAATCCAAGCGTAAAACATGATTTAACTTCAAATCAATGGGAAGTAGAAGATTTACCTTCAAATCCATGCGAAACAAATGGCTTAGCTTCAAATACTTGTGATATACATGATTTAGCTTCAACTGCATGCGAAACAAACGAGTTAGCTTCAAATCCGAGCCAAACACATGATTTAGCTTCAAATCAATGCGAAATAGAAGGCTTAGCATCAAATCTATGCGACACAAATTATTAAGCTTCATATACTTGCGATATAAGTGATATAGCTTCAAATGCAGGCGATACACACGAGTGATCTTCAAATCCAAGCGTAACACATGATTTAACTTCAAATCAATGGGAAGTAGAAGATTTACCTTCAAATCCATGCGAAACAAATGGTTTAGCTTCAAATACTTGTGATATACATGATTTAGCTTCAGCTGCATGCGAAACAAACGATTTAGCTTCACACCCAAGGGAAACACATGATTTATCTTCAAATCAATGCGAAGTAGAAGGCCTACCATCAAATCCATGCAACACAAATTATTTATCTTCTTATACTTGCGATATAAGTGATATAGCTTCAAATGCAGGCGAAACAAACAAGTGAGCATTAAATCCAAGTGTAACACATGATTTAACTTCAAATCAATGGGAAGTAGAAGATTTACCTTCAAATCCATGCGAAACAAATGGTTTAGCTTCAAATACTTGTGATATACATGATTTAGCTTCAGCTGCATGCGATACAAACGATTTAGCTTCACACCCAAGGGAAACACATGATTTAACTTCAAATCAATGCGAAGTAGAAGGCTTAGCATCAAATCCATGCAACACAAATTATTTAGCTTCTTATACTTGCGATATAAGCGATAAAGCTTCAAATGCAGTCGAAACAAACGAGTGAGATTTAAATCCATGCGTAAAACATGATTTAACTTCAAATCAATGGGAAGTAGAAGATTTACCTTCAAATCCATGCGAAACAAATGGCTTAGCTTCAAATACTTGTGATATACATGATTTAGCTTCTACTGCATGCGAAACAAACGAGTTAGCTTCAAATCCGAGCCAAACACATGATTTAACTTCAAATCAATGCGAAGTAGAAGGCTTAGCATCGAATCCATGTAACACAAATTATTTAGCTTCTTATACTTGCGATATAAGCGATAAAGCTTCAAATGCAGTCGAAACAAACGAGTGAGATTTAAATCCAAGCGTAAAACATGATTTAACTTCAAATCAATGGGAAGTAGAAGATTTACCTTCAAATCCATGCGAAACAAATGGCTTAGCTTCAAATACTTGTGATATACATGATTTAGCTTCAACTGCATGCGAAACAAACGAGTTAGCTTCAAATCCGAGCCAAACACATGATTTAGCTTCAAATCAATGCGAAATAGAAGGCTTAGCATCAAATCTATGCGACACAAATTATTAAGCTTCATATACTTGCGATATAAGTGATATAGCTTCAAATGCAGGCGATACACACGAGTGATCTTCAAATCCAAGCGTAACACATGATTTAACTTCAAATCAATGGGAAGTAGAAGATTTACCTTCAAATCCATGCGAAACAAATGGTTTAGCTTCAAATACTTGTGATATACATGATTTAGCTTCAGCTGCATGCGAAACAAACGATTTAGCTTCACACCCAAGGGAAACACATGATTTATCTTCAAATCAATGCGAAGTAGAAGGCCTACCATCAAATCCATGCAACACAAATTATTTATCTTCTTATACTTGCGATATAAGTGATATAGCTTCAAATGCAGGCGAAACAAACAAGTGAGCATTAAATCCAAGTGTAACACATGATTTAACTTCAAATCAATGGGAAGTAGAAGATTTACCTTCAAATCCATGCGAAACGAATGGTTTAGCTTCAAATACTTGTGATATACATGATTTAGGTTCAACTGCATGCGAAACAAACGAGTTAGCTACAAATCCAAGCGAAACACATGATTTAGCTTCAAATCAATGCGAAATAGAAAGCTTAGCATCAAATGTATGCGACACAAATTATTAAGCTTCATATACTTGCGATATAAGTGATATAGCTTCAAATGCAGGCGAAACACACGAGTGATCTTCAAATCCAAGCGTAACATATGATTTAACTTCAAATCAATGCGAAGTAGAAGATTTAGGTTCAAATACATGCGAAACAAATGGTTCAGCTTCAAATAATTGTGATATACATGAATTTGCTTCAGCTGCATGCGAAACAAACGATTTAGCTTCACACCCAAGGGAAACACATGATTTATCTTCAAATCAATGCGAAGTAGAAGGCCTACCATCAAATCCATGCAACACAAATTATTTAGCTTCTTATACTTGCGATATAAGCGATAAAGCTTCAAATGCAGTCGAAACAAACGAGTGAGATTTAAATCCAAGCGTAAAACATGATTTAACTTCAAATCAATGGGAAGTAGAAGATTTACCTTCAAATCCATGCCAAACAAATGGCTTAGCTTCAAATACTTGTGATATACATGATTTAGCTTCAACTGCATGCGAAACAAACGAGTTAGCTTCAAATCCAAGCGAAACACATGATTTAGCTTCAAATCAATGCGAAATAGGTGGCTTAACATCAAATCCATTCGACACAAATTATTTAGCTTCATATACATGCGATATAAGTGATATAGCTTCAAATGCAGGCGAAACAAATGAGTGATCTTCAAAACCAAGCGTAACACATGATTTAACTTCAAATCAACGTGAAGTAGAAGATTTAGGTTCAAATACATGCGAAACAAATGGTTTAGCTTCAAATACTTGTGATATACATGATTTTGCTTCAGCTGCATGCGAAACAAACGATTTAGCTTCACACCCAAGGGAAACACATGATTTAACTTCAAATCAATGCGAAGTAGAAGGCTTAGCATCAAATCCATGCAACACAAATTATTTAGCTTCGTATTCTTGCGATATAAGTGATAAAGCTTCTAATGCAGGCGAAACGAACGAGTGAGCTTTAAATCCAAGCGTAACACATAATTTAACTTCAAATCAATGCAAAGTAGAAGATTTACCTTCAAATCCATGCGAAACAAATGTTTAGCTTCAAATACTTGTGATATATATGATTTAGCTTCAACTGCATGCGAAACAAACGAGTTAGCTTCAAATCCAAGCGAAACACATGATTTACCTTCAAATCAATGCGAAATATAAGGCTTAGCATCAAATCCATGTAACACAAATTATTTAGCTTCTTATACTTGCGATATAAGTGATATAGCTTCAAATGCAAGCGAAACAAACGAGTGAGCTTTACATCCAAGCGTAACACATGATTTGACTTCAAATCAATGGGAAGTAGAAGATTTACCTTCAAATCCATGCGAAACGAATGATTTAGCTTCAAATACTTGTGATATACATGATTTAGCTTCAACTGCATTCGAAACAAACGAGTTAGCTTCAAATCCAAGCGAAACACATGGTTTAGCTTCAAATCAATACGAAGTAGAAGGCTTAGCATCGAATCCATGCAACACAAATTATTTAGCTTCTTATACTTGCGATGTAAGAGATAAAGATTCTAATGCAGGCGAAACAAACGAGTGAGCTTTAAATCCAAGCGTAACACATAATTTAACTTCAAATCAATGCGAAGTAGAAGATTTACCTTCAAATCCAAGCGAAACACATGATTTAGCATCAAATCAATGCGAAATAGAAGGCTTAGCATCAAATCCATGCAACACAAATTATTTAGCTTCTTATACTTGCGATATAAGCGATAAAGCTTCAAATGCAGTCGAAACAAACGAGTGAGATTTAAATCCATGCGTAAAACATGATTTAACTTCAAATCAATGGGAAGTAGAAGATTTACCTTCAAATCCATGCGAAACAAATGGCTTAGCTTCAAATACTTGTGATATACATGATTTAGCTTCTACTGCATGCGAAACAAACGAGTTAGCTTCAAATCCGAGCCAAACACATGATTTAGCTTCAAATCAATGCGAAGTAGAAGGCTTAGCATCGAATCCATGCAACACAAATTATTTAGCTTCTTATACTTGCGATATAAGCGATAAAGCTTCAAATGCAGTCGAAACAAACGAGTGAGATTTAAATCCAAGCGTAAAACATGATTTAACTTCAAATCAATGGGAAGTAGAAGATTTACCTTCAAATCCATGCGAAACAAATGGCTTAGCTTCAAATACTTGTGATATACATGATTTAGCTTCAGCTGCATGCGAAGCAAACGAGTTAGCTTCAAATAAAGCGAAACACATGATTTAGCTTCAAATCAATGCGAAATATGAGCCTTAGCATCAAATCCATGCAACACAAATGATTTAGCTTCTTATACTTGTGATATAAGTGATATAGCTTCAAATGCAGGCGATACAAACGAGTGAGCTTTTAATCCAAGCGTAACACATGATTTAACTTCAAATCAATGGGAAGTAGAAGATTTACCTTCAAATCCATGCGAAACGTATGGTTTAGCTTCAAATACTTGTGATATACATGATTTAGCTTCTAGTGCATGCGAAACAAACGAGTTAGCTTCAAATCCAAGCGAAACACATGATTTAGCTTCAAATCAATGCGAAATAGAAGGCTTAGCATCAAATCCATGCGACACAAATTATTAAGCTTCATATACTTGCGATATAAGTGATATAGCTTCAAATGCAGGCGAAACAAACGAGTGATCTTCAAATCCAGGCGTAACACATGATTTAACTTCAAATCAATGCGAAGTAGAAGATTTAGGTTCAAATACATGCGAAACAAATGGTTTAGCTTCAAATACTTGTGATATACATGACTTAGCTTCAACTGCATGCGAAACAAACGAGTTAGCTTCAAATCCAAGCGAAACACATGATTTAGCTTCAAATCAATGCGAAATAGAAGGCTTAGCATCAAATCCATGCGACTCAAATTATTTAGCTTCATATACTTGCGATATAAGTGGTATAGATTCAAATGCAGGCGAAACAAACGAGTGATCTTCAAATCCGAGCGTAACACGTGATTTAACTTCATATCAATGCGAAGTAGAAGATTTAGGTTCAAATACATGCGAAACAAATGGTTCAGCTTCAAATACTTGTGAAATACATGAATTTGCTTCAGCTGCATGCGAAACAAACGATTTAGCTTCACACCCAAGGGAAACACATGATTTAACTTCAAATCAATGCGAAGTACAAGGCTTAGCATCAAATCCATGCAACACAAATTATTTTGCTTCGTATTCTTGCGATATAAGTGATAAAGCTTCTAATGCAGGCGAAACGAACGAGTGAGCTTTAAATCCAAGCGTAACACATAATTTAACTTCAAATCAATGCAAAGTAGAAGATTTACCTTCAAATCCATGCGAAACAAATGGTTTAGCTTCAAATACTTGTGATATATATGATTTAGCTTCAACTGCATGCGAAACAAACGAGTTAGCTTCAAATCGAAGCGAAACACATGATTTAACTTCAAATCAATGCGAAGTAGAAGATTTACCTTCAAATCCATGCGAAACAAATGGTTTAGCTTCAAATACATGTGATATACATGATTTAGCTTCAGCTGCAAGCGAAGCAAACGAGTTAGCTTCAAATCCAAGCGAAACACATGATTTAGCTTCAAATCAATGCGAAATATGAGCCTTAGCATCAAATCCATGCAACACAAATGATTTAGCTTCTTATACTTGCGATATAAGTGGTATAGCTTCAAATGCAGGTGAAACAAACGAGAGAGCTTTACATCCAAGCGTAACACATGATTTAACTTCAAATCAATGGGAAGTAGAAGATTTACCTTCAAATCCATGCGAAACGAATGGTTCAGCTTCAAATACTTGTGATATACATGAGTTAGATTCAACTGAATGCGAAACAAACGAGTTAGCTTCAAATACAAGCGAAACACATGATTTAGCTTCAAATCAATGCGAAATAAAAGGATTAGCATCAAATCCATGCGACACAAATTATTTAGCTTCATATACTTGCGATATGAGTGGTATAGCTTCAAATGCAGGTGAAACAAACGAGAGAGCTTTACATCCAAGCGTAACACATGATTTAACTTCAAATCAATGGGAAGTAGAAGGCTTAGCATCAAATCCATGCGACACAAATTGTTTAGCTTCTTATACTTGCGATATAAGTGATATAGCTCCAAATGCAGGCGAAACAATCGAGTTAGCTTCAAATCCAAGCGAAACACATGATTTAGCTTCAAATCAATGCGAAATAGAAGGCTTAGCATCAAATCCATGCGACTCAAATTGTTTAGCTTCTTATACTTGCGATATAAGTGATATAGCTCCAAATGCAGGCGAAACAATCGAGTTAGCTTCAAATCCAAGCGAAACACATGATTTAGCTTCAAATCAATGAGAAATAGAAGGCTTAGCATCAAATCCATGCGACTCAAATTATTTAGCTTCATATACTTGCGATATAAGTGGTATAGATTCAAATGCAGGCGAAACAAACGAGTGATCTTCAAATCCGAGCGTAACACGTGATTTAACTTCATATCAATGCGAAGTAGAAGATTTAGGTTCAAATACATGCGAAACAAATGGTTCAGCTTCAAATACTTGTGAAATACATGAATTTGCTTCAGCTGCATGCGAAACAAACGATTTAGCTTCACACCCAAGGGAAACACATGATTTAGCTTCAAATCAATGCGAAGTAGAAGGCTTACCATCAAATCCATGCAACACAAATTATTTAGCTTCTTATACTTGCGATATAAGTGATATAGCTTCATAATGCAGGCGAAACAAACGAGTGTGCTTTCAATCCAAGCGTAACACATGATTTAACTTCAAATCAATGGGAAGAAGAAGATTTACCTTCAAATCCATGCGAAACGAATGGTTTAGCTTCAAATACTTGTGGTATACATGATTTAGATTCAACTGCATGCGAAACTAACGAGTTAGCTTCAAATCCAAGCGAAACACATGATTTAGCTTCAAATCAATGCGAAATAGAAGGCTTAGCATCAAATCCATGCGACACAAATTATTTAGCTTCATATACTTGCGATATAAGTGATATAGATTCAAATGCAGGCGAAACAATCAAGTGATCTTCAAATCCGAGCGTAACACGTGATTTAACTTCATATCATTGCGAAGTAGAAGATTTAGGTTCAAATACATGCGAAACAGATGGTTCAGCTTCAAATACTTGTGATATACATGATTTAGATTCAACTGCATGCGAAACAAACGAGTTAGCTTCAAATCCATGCGAAACTCATGATTTAGCTTCAAATCAATGCGAAATAGAAGGCTTAGCATCAAATCCGTGCGACACAAATTATTTAGCTTCATATACTTGCGATATAAGTGATATAGATTCAACTGCATGCGAAACAAACGCGTTAGCTTCAAATTCAAGCGAAACACATGATTTAGCTTCAAATCAATGCGAAGTAGCAGATTTAGGTTCAAATACATGCGAAACAAATGGTTTAGCTTCAAATACTTGTGATATACATGATTTTGCTTCAGGTGCATGCGAAACAAACGATTTAGCTTCACACCCAAGGGAAACACATGATTTAACTTCAAATCAATGCGAAGTAGAAGGCTTAGCATCAAATCCATGCAACACAAATTATTTAGCTTCTTATACTTGCGATATAAGCGATAAAGCTTCAAATGCAGGCGAAACAAACGAGTGAGATTTAAATCCAAGCGTAACACATGATTTAACTTCAAATCAATGGGAAGTAGAAGATTTACCTTCAAATCCATGCGAAACAAATGGTTTAGCTTCAAATACTTGTGATTTACATGATTTAGCTTCAACTGCATGCGAAACAAACGAGTTAGCTTCAAATACAAGCGAAACAGATGATTTAGCTTCAAATCAATGCGAAATAGAAGGCTTAGCATCAAATCCATGCAACACAAGTTATTTAGCTTCTTATACTTGCGATATAAGCGATAAAGCTTCAAATGCAGGCGAAACAAACGAGTGAGATTTAAATCCAAGCGTAACACATGATTTAACTTCAAATCAATGGGAAGTAGAAGATTTACCTTCAAATCCATGCGAAACAAATGGTTTAGCATCAAATACTTGTGATATACATGATTTAGCTTCAACTGCATGCGAAACAAACGAGTTAGCTCCAAATCCAAGCGAAACACATGACGTAGCTTCAAATTAATGCGAAATAGAAGATTTAGGTTCAAATACATGCGAAACAAATGGTTTAGCTTCAAATACTTGTGATATACATGATTTTGCTTCAGCCTCATGCGAAACAAACGAGTTAGCTTCAAATCCATGCGAAACACATGATGTAGCTTCAAATTAATGCGAAATAGAAGATTTAGGTTCAAATACATGCGAAACAAATGGTTTAGCTTCAAATACTTGTGATATACATGATTTTGCTTCAGCCGCATGCGAAACAAACGATTTAGCTTCACACCTAAGGGAAACACATGATTTAACTTCAAATCAATGCGAAGTATAAGCCTTAGCATCAAATCCATGCAACACAAATGATTTAGCTTCTTATACTTGCGATATAGGTGATATAGCTTCAAATGCAGGCGATACAAACGAGTTAGCTTTTAATCCAAGCGTAACACATGATTTAACTTCAAATCAATGGGAAGTAGAAGATTTACCTTCAAATCCATGTGAAACAAATGGTTTAACTTCAAATACTTGTGATATACATGATTTTGCTTCAGCTGCATGCGAAACAAACGAGTTAGCTTCAAATCCAAACGAAATACATGATTTAGCTTCAAATCAATGCGAAATAGAAGGCTTAGCATCAAATCCATGCGACACAAATTATTTAGCTTCATATACTTGCGATATACATGATTTAGCTTCAATTCCATGCGAAACAAACGAGTTAGCATCAAATCCAAGCGAAACACATGGTTTAGCTTCAAATCAATACGAAGTAGAAGGCTTAGCATCGAATCCATGCAACACAAATTATTTAGCTTCTTATACTTGCGATGTAAGAGATAAAGATTCTAATGCAGGCGAAACAAACGAGTGAGCTTTAAATCCAAGCGTAACACATAATTTAACTTCAAATCAATGCGAAGTAGAAGATTTACCTTCAAATCCATGTGAAACAAATGGTTTAGCTTCAAATACTTGTGATATACAAGATTTAGCTTCAACTACATGCGAAACAAACGAGTCAGCTTCAAATCCAAGCGAAACACATGATTTAGCATCAAATCAATGCGAAATAGAAGGCTTAGCATTAAATCCGTGCGAGACAAATTATTTAGCTTCATATACTTGCGATATAAGTGATATAGATTCAAATGCAGGCGAAACAAACCAGTGATCTTCAAATCCAAGCGTAACACGTGATTTAACTTCAAATCAATGCGAAGTAGAAGATTTAGGTTCAAATACATACGAAACAAATGGTTTAGCTTCAAATACTTGTGATATACATAATTTTGCTTCAGCTGCATGCAAAACAAACGATTTAGCTTCACACCCATGGGAAAAACATGATTTAACTTCATATCAATGCGAAGTAGAAGGCTTAGCATCAAATCCATGCAACACAAATTATTTAGCTTCGTATTCTTGCGATATAAGTGATAAAGCTTCTAATGCAGGCGAAACGAACGAGTGAGCTTTAAATCCAAGCGTAACACATAATTTAACTTCAAATCAATGCAAAGTAGAAGATTTACCTTCAAATCCATGCGAAACAAATGGTTTAGCTTCAAATACTTGTGATATATATGATTTAGCTTCAACTGCATGCGAAACAAACGAGTTAGCTTCAAATCCAAGCGAAACACATGATATAACTTCAAATCAATGCGAAGTAGAAGGCTTACCATCAAATCCATGCAACACAAATTATTTAGCTTCTTATACTTGCGATATAAGTGATATAGCTTCATAATGCAGGCGAAACAAACGAGTGTGCTTTCAATCCAAGCGTAACACATGATTTAACTTCAAATCAATGGGAAGAAGAAGATTTACCTTCAAATCCATGCGAAACGAATGGTTTAGCTTCAAATACTTGTGGTATACATGATTTAGATTCAACTGCATGCGAAACTAACGAGTTAGCTTCAAATCCAAGCGAAACACATGATTTAGCTTCAAATCAATGCGAAATAGAAGGCTTAGCATCAAATCCATGCGACACAAATTATTTAGCTTCATATACTTGCGATATAAGTGATATAGATTCAAATGCAGGCGAAACAATCGAGTGATCTTCAAATCCGAGCGTAACACGTGATTTAACTTCATATCATTGCGAAGTAGAAGATTTAGGTTCAAATACATGCGAAACAGATGGTTCAGCTTCAAATACTTGTGATATACATGATTTAGATTCAACTGCATGCGAAACAAACGAGTTAGCTTCAAATCCATGCGAAACTCATGATTTAGCTTCAAATCAATGCGAAGTAGCAGATTTAGGTTCAAATACATGCGAAACAAATGGTTTAGCTTCAAATACTTGTGATATACATGATTTTGCTTCAGGTGCATGCGAAACAAACGATTTAGCTTCACACCCAAGGGAAACACATGATTTAACTTCAAATCAATGCGAAGTAGAAGGCTTAGCATCAAATCCATGCAACACAAATTATTTAGCTTCTTATACTTGCGATATAAGCGATAAAACTTCAAATGCAGGCGAAACAAACGAGTGAGATTTAAATCCAAGCGTAACACATGATTTAACTTCAAATCAATGGGAAGTAGAAGATTTACATTCAAATCCATGCGAAACAAATGGTTTAGCTTCAAATACTTGTGATTTACATGATTTAGCTTCAACTGCATGCGAAACAAACGAGTTAGCTTCAAATACAAGCGAAACAGATGATTTAGCTTCAAATCAATGCGAAATAGAAGGCTTAGCATCAAATCCATGCAACACAAGTTATTTAGCTTCTTATACTTGCGATATAAGCGATAAAGCTTCAAATGCAGGCGAAACAAACGAGTGAGATTTAAATCCAAGCGTAACACATGATTTAACTTCAAATCAATGGGAAGTAGAAGATTTACCTTCAAATCCATGCGAAACAAATGGCTTAGCTTCAAATACTTGTGGTATACATGAATTAGCTTCAACTGCATGCGAAACAAACGAGTTAGCTTCAAATCCATGCGAAACACATGATTTAGCTTCAAATCAATGCGAAATAGAAGGCTTAGCATTAAATCCGTGCGAGACAAATTATTTAGCTTCATATACTTGCGATATAAGTGATATAGATTCAAATGCAGGCGAAACAAACGAGTGATCTTCAAATCCAAGCGTAACACGTGATTTAACTTCAAATCAATGCGAAGTAGAAGATTTAGGTTCAAATACATACGAAACAAATGGTTTAGCTTCAAATACTTGTGATATACATAATTTTGCTTCAGCTGCATGCAAAACAAACGATTTAGCTTCACACCCATGGGAAACACATGATTTAACTTCATATCAATGCGAAGTAGAAGGCTTAGCATCAAATCCATGCAACACAAATTATTTAGCTTCGTATTCTTGCGATATAAGTGATAAAGCTTCTAATGCAGGCGAAACGAACGAGTGAGCTTTTAATCCAAGCGTAACACGTGAGTTAACTTCAAATCCATGCGAAACAAATGGTTTAGCATCAAATACTTGTGATATACATGATTTAGCTTCAACTGCATGCGAAACAAACGAGTTAGCTCCAAATCCAAGCGAAACACATGACGTAGCTTCAAATTAATGCGAAATAGAAGATTTAGGTTCAAATACATGCGAAACAAATGGTTTAGCTTCAAATCCTTGTGATATACATGATTTAGCTTCAACTGCATGCGAAACAAACGAGTTAGCTTCAAATCCAAACGAAATACATGATTTAGCTTCAAATCAATGCGAAATAGAAGGCTTAGCATCAAATCCATGCGACACAAATTATTTAGCTTCATATACTTGCGATATACATGATTTAGCTTCAATTCCATGCGAAACAAACGAGTTAGCATCAAATCCAAGCGAAACACATGGTTTAGCTTCAAATCAATACGAAGTAGAAGGCTTAGCATCGAATCCATGCAACACAAATTATTTAGCTTCTTATACTTGCGATGTAAGAGATAAAGATTCTAATGCAGGCGAAACAAACGAGTGAGCTTTAAATCCAAGCGTAACACATAATTTAACTTCAAATCAATGCGAAGTAGAAGATTTACCTTCAAATCCATGTGAAACAAATGGTTTAGCTTCAAATACTTGTGATATACATGATTTAGCTTCAACTACATGCGAAACAAACGAGTCAGCTTCAAATCCAAGCGAAACACATGATTTAGCATCAAATCAATGCGAAATAGAAGGCTTAGCATTAAATCCGTGCGAGACAAATTATTTAGCTTCATATACTTGCGATATAAGTGATATAGATTCAAATGCAGGCGAAACAAACCAGTGATCTTCAAATCCAAGCGTAACACGTGATTTAACTTCAAATCAATGCGAAGTAGCAAGATTTAGGTTCAAATACATACGAAACAAATGGTTTAGCTTCAAATACTTGTGATATACATAATTTTGCTTCAGCTGCATGCAAAACAAACGATTTAGCTTCACACCCATGGGAAACACATGATTTAACTTCATATCAATGCGAAGTAGAAGGCTTAGCATCAAATCCATGCAACACAAATTATTTAGCTTCGTATTCTTGCGATATAAGTGATAAAGCTTCTAATGCAGGCGAAACGAACGAGTGAGCTTTAAATCCAAGCGTAACACATAATTTAACTTCAAATCAATGCAAAGTAGAAGATTTACCTTCAAATCCAAGCGAAACAAATGGTTTAGCTTCAAATACTTGTGATATATATGATTTAGCTTCAACTGCATGCGAAACAAACGAGTTAGCTTCAAATCCAAGCGAAACACATGATATAACTTCAAATCAATGCGAAGTAGAAGATTTATCTTCAAATCCATGCGAAACAAATGGTTTAGCTTCAAATACATGTGATATACATGATTTAGCTTCAGCTGCATGCGAAGCAAACGAGTTAGCTTCAAATCCAAGCGAAACACATGATTTAGCTTCAAATCAATGCGAAATATGAGCCTTAGCATCAAATCCATGCAACACAAATGATTTAGCTTCGTATACTTGTGATATAGGTGATATAGCTTCAAATGCAGGCGATACAAACGAGTGAGCTTTTAATCCAAGCGTAACACATGATTTAACTTCAAATCAATGGGAAGTAGAAGATTTACCTTCAAATCCATGCGAAACGTATAGTTTAGTTTCAAATACTTGTGATATACATGATTTAGCTTCAAGTGCATGCGAAACAAACGAGTTAGCTTCAAATCCAAGCGTAACACATGATTTAGCTTCAAATCAATGCGAAATAGAAGGCTTAGCATCAAATCCATGCGACACAAATTATTAAGCTTCATATACTTGCGATATAAGTGATATAGCTTCAAATGCAGGCGAAACAAACGAGTGATCTTCAAATCCAGGCGTAACACATGATTAACTTCAAATCAATGCGAAGTAGAAGATTTAGGTTCAAATACATGCGAAACAAATGGTTTAGCTTCAAATACTTGTGATATACATGACTTAGCTTCAACTGCATGCGAAACAAACGAGTTAGCTTCAAATCCATGCGAAACACATGATTTAGCTTCAAATCAATGCGAAATAGAAGGCTTAGCATTAAATCCGTGCGACCCAAATTATTTAGCTTCATATACTTGAGATATAAGTGATATAGATTCAAATGCAGGCGAAACAAACGAGTGATCTTCAAATCCAAGCGTAACACGTGATTTAACTTCAAATCAATGCGAAGTAGAAGATTTAGGTTCAAATACATGCGAAACAAATGGCTTAGCTTCAAATACTTGTGATATACATGATTTTGCTTCAGCTGCATGCGAAACAAACGATTTAGCTTCACACCCAAGGGAAACACATGATTTAACTTCAAATCAATGCGAAGTAGAAGGCTTAGCATCAAATCCATGCATCACAAATTATTTAGCTTCGTATTCTTGCGATATAAGTGATAAAGCTTCTAATGCAGGCGAAACGAACGAGTGAGCTTTAAATCCAAGCGTAACACATAATTTAACTTCAAATCAATGTAAAGTAGAAGATTTACCTTCAAATCCATGCGAAACAAATGGTTTAGCTTCAAATACTTGTGATATATATGATTTAGCTTCAACTGCATGCGAAACAAACGAGTTAGCTTCAAATCCAAGCGAAACACATGATTTAACTTCAAATCAATGCGAAGTAGAAGATTTACCTTCAAATCCATGCGAAACAAATGGTTTAGCTTCAAATACATGTGATATACATGATTTAGCTTCAGCTGCATGCGAAGCAAACGAGTTAGCTTCAAATCCAAGCGAAACACATGATTTAGCTTCAAATCAATGCGAAATATGAGCCTTAGCATCAAATCCATGCAACACAAATGATTAGCTTCTTATACTTGTGATATAGGTGATATAGCTTTAAATGCAGGCGATACAAACGAGTGAGATTTTAATCCAAGCGTAACACATGATTTAACTTCAAATCAATGGGAAGTAGAAGATTTACCTTCAAATCCATGCGAAACGTATGGTTTAGCTTCAAATACTTGTGATATACATGATTTAGCTTCAAGTGCATGCGAAACAAACGAGTTAGCTTCAAATCCAAGCGAAACACATGATTTAGCTTCCAATCAATGCGAAATAGAAGGCTTAGCATCCAATCCATGCGACACACATTATTTAGCTCCATATACTTGCGATATAAGTTATATAGCTTCAAATGCAGACGAAATAGACGAGTGATCTTCAAATCCAAGCGTAACACGTGATTTAACATCAAATCCATGCGAAACAAATGGTTTAGCATCAAATACTTGTGATATACATGATTTAGCTTCAACTGCATGCGAAACAAACGAGTTAGCTCCAAATCCAAGCGAAACACATGACGTAACTTCAAATTAATGCGAAATAGAAGATTTAGGTTCAAATACATGCGAAACAAATGGTTTAGCTTCAAATACTTGTGATATACATGATTTTGCTTCAGCCGCATGCGAAACAAACGAGTTAGCTTCAAATCCAAGCGAAACACATGATGTAGCTTCAAATTAATGCGAAATAGAAGATTTAGGTTCAAATACATGCGGAACAAATGGTTTAGCTTCAAATACTTGTGATATACATGATTTTGCTTCAGCCGCATGCGAAACAAACGATTTAGCTTCACACCTAAGGGAAACACATGATTTAACTTCAAATCAATGCGAAGTATAAGCCTTAGCATCAAATCCATGCAACACAAATGATTTAGCTTCTTATACTATATATAGGTGATATAGCTTCAAATGCAGGCGATACAAACGAGTTAGCTTTTAATCCAAGCGTAACACATGATTTAACTTCAAATCAATGGGAAGTAGAAAGCTTAACTTCAAATTCATGCTAAACAAATGTTTCAGCTCCAAACACTTGTTTTATACATGACTTTGCTTCAACTGCATGCCGAACAAACAAGTTAGCGTCAAATCCAAGCGAAACACATGATTTACCTTCAAATCAATGCGAAGTAGAAGGCTTAGCATCAAATCAATGAGAAACAAATGGTTTAGCTTCAAATACTTGTGATATACATGATTTAGCTTCAACTGCATGCCAAACAAACGAGTTAGCATCAAATTCATGCGAAACACTTGGTATAGATACAAGTAGTTTTCATATACATAATCTAGCTGAAATTGCATACGAAACAAACGAGTTAACGTCAAATCCAGGCGAAATACATGATTTAGCTTCAAATCAGTGCGACGTAGAAGCCTTAGCTTCAAATCAATGCGAATCAAATGGTTCAGCTTCAAATACTTGTGATATACATAATTTAGCTTCAACTGCATGAGAAACAAACGTGTTAGCTTCAAATCCAAACGAAACACATGATTTAGCATTAAATTCATGCGATACACATGGTTTAGCTTCAAATCCAAGCGAAACACATGATTTAGAATGCTAATCTTATTATAGTAGAAGGCTTATCTTCGAATCCATGAGAAACAAATGGTTCAGCTTCAAATACTTGTGTTATACATGACATAGCTTCAACTGCATGAGAAACAAACGTGTTAGCTTCAAATCCAAACGAAACACATGATTTAGCATTAAATTCATGCGATACACATGGTTTAGCTTGAAATCCATGCGGAACACTTGATTTAGCTTGAAATCAATGCGAAGTGGAAGACTTAGCTTCAAATCCATGCGAAACAAATGGTTCAGCTTCAAATACTTGTGATATACATGAATTAGCTTCAACTGGATGCGAAACAAACGCAATAGCTTCAAATCCATGCGAAACGCACGATTTATCTTCAAATCAATACGAAGTAGAAGGCTTAGCTTCAAATCCGTGCGAAACACATGATATAGATTCAAATACTTGCGATATAAATGAAATAGCTTCTAATGCAGACGAAACAAACGTGTTAGCTTCAAATCCATGCGAAACATATGATTTAGCTTCAAATCAATGCGAAGTAGACGGATAATCTTCAAATCCATGCGAAACAAATGGTTTAGCTTTAAATACTTGAGATATACATGATTTTGCATCAAGTGCAGGTGAAACAAACGAGTAGGCATCCAATCCATGCGAATCACATGATTTAGATTCAAATTCATTCGAAACACATGGTTCAGCTTAATATTCATGCGAAACAAATGGCTCAGCTTAAAATACTTGTGATATACATGATTTAGCTTCAACTGCATGCGAAATAAACGTGTTAGCTTCAAATCCATGCGAAACACATGATTCAGCTTCAAATCAATGCGAAGCAGAATGTTTATCTTCGAACCCATGCGAAACAAATGGTTTAGCTTCAAATACTTGTGATATACATGATTTAGCTTCAACTGCATGCCAAACAAACGAGTTAGCATCAAATTCATGCGAAACACTTGGTATAGATACAAGTAGTTTTCATATACATAATCTAGCTGAAATTGCATACGAAACAAACGAGTTAACTTCAAATCCATGCGCAACACATGATTTACCTTCAAATCAATGCGAAGTAGAAGTCTTAGCATCAAATCAATGAGAAACAAATGGTTCAGCTTCAAATACTTGTGATACACATGATTTAGCTTCAACTGCATGAGAAACAAACGTGTTAGCTTCAAATCCAAACGAAACACATGATTTAGCATTAAATTCATGCGATACACATGGTTTAGCTTCAAATCCAAGCGAAACACATGATTTTGCTTCAAATCGATGCGAAGTAGAAGGCTCATCTTCGAATCCATGAGAAACACATGATTTACCTTCAACTCAATGCGAAGAAGAAGACTTAGCATCAAATCAATGAGAAACAAATGGTTCAGCTTCAAATACTTGTGATATACATGATTTAGCTTCAACTGCATGAGAAACAAACGTGTTAGCTTCAAATCCAAACGAAACACATGATTTAGCATTAAATTCATGCGATACACATGGTTTAGCTTCAAATCCAAGCGAAACACATGATTTAGCTTCAAATCGATGCGAAGTAGAAGGCTTATCTTCGAATCCATGAGAAACAAATGGTTTAGCTTCAAATTAATGTGAAGTAGATGGCTTAATTTCAAATCCATGCTAAACAAATGGTTCAGATTCAAATACTTGTGATATACATGATTTAGCTTCAACTGCATGAGAAACAAACGTGTTAGCTTCAAATCCAAACGAAACACATGATTTAGCATTAAATTCATGCGATACACATGGTTTAGCTTGAAATCCATGCGGAACACATGATTTAGCTTGAAATAAATGCGAAGTGGAAGACTTAGCTTCAAATCCATGCGAAACAAATGGTTCAGCTTCAAATACTTGTGATATACATGAATTAGTTTCAACTGGATGCGAAACAAACGCAATAGCTTCAAATCCATGCGAGACGCACGATTTAGCTTCAAATCAATACGAAGTAGAAGGCTTAGCTTCAAATCCGTGCGAAACACATGATTTAGCTTCAAATCAATACGAAGTAGAAGGCTTAGCTTCAAATCCGTGCGAAACACATGATATAGATTCAAATACTTGCGATATAAATGAAATAGCTACAAATGCAGACGAAACAAACGTGTTAGCTTCAAATCCATGCCAAACATATGATTTAGCTTCAAATCAATGCGAAGTAGACGGATAATCTTCAAATCCATGCGAAACAAATGGTTTAGCTTTAAATACTTGAGATATACATGATTTTGCATCAAGTGCAGGTGAAACAAACGAGTAGGCATCCAATCCATGCGAATCACATGATTTAGATTCAAATTCATTCGAAACACATGGTTCAGCTTAATATTCATGCGAAACAAATGGCTCAGCTTAAAATAACTTGTGATATACATGATTTAGCTTCAACTGCATGCGAAATAAACGTGTTAGCTTCAAATCCATGCGAAACACATGATTCAGCTTCAAATCAATGCGAAGCAGAAGGTTTATCGTCGATCCCATGCGAAACAAATTATTAAGCTTCATATACTTGCGATATAAGTGATATAGCTTCAAATGCAGGCGAAACAAACGAGTGATCTTCAAATCCAGGCGTAACACATGATTTAACTTCAAATCAATGCGAAGTAGAAGATTTAGGTTCAAATACATGCGAAACAAATGGTTTAGCTTCAAATACTTGTGATATACATGATTTAGCTTCAACTGCATGCCAAACAAACGAGTTAGCATCAAATTCATGCGAAACACTTGGTATAGATACAAGTAGTTTTCATATACATAATCTAGCTTGAACTGCAGACGAAACAAACGAGTTATCTTGAAATTCATGCGAAATACATGATTTACCTTCAAATCAATGCAAAGTAGAAGTTTTTTCTTCGTATCCATGCGAAACAAATGGTTTAGATTCAAATACTCGTGATATACATGTTTTAGCATCAACTGCATACGAAACAAACGAGTTAGCTTCAAATCCATGCGAAACACATGATTTAGCTTCACCTCATGCAGGCGAAACAATCGAGTTAGCTTCAAATTCATGCGAAGTAGAAGGTTTATCTTCGAATCCATGCGAAACAAATGGTTTAGCTTCACATACTTGTGTTATGAATGATTTAGCTTCAAATTCATGCGATGTTGAAAGTTTAGCTTCAAATCCATTCGAAAGACATGATTTAGTTTCAAATCAATGTGAAGTAGATGCCTTAGCTTCAAATCCATGCGGAACACATGATTTAGGTTCAAATCATACGAAGTAGAAGGCTTAGCTTCAAATACATGAGAAACAAATGATTTATCTTCAGATAATTGCGATATAAGTGATGTAGCTTCAAAAGCATGCGAAACAATCGAGTTTGCTTCAAATCCATTCGAATCGCACGATTTAGCTTAAAATCAGTGCGACGTAGAAGCCTTAGCTTCAAATTAATGCGAATCAAATGCTTTAGATTCGGATACTTGCGATAAACATGATTTAGCTTCAACTGCATGCGAAACAAACGAGTTAGCTTCAAATCCAAACGGAACACATGATTTTGCTTCAAATAAATTCGAAGTAGAAGGCTTAGCTTCAAATCCAAGCGAGTCACAAGTTTTAGATTCAAATCAGTGCGAAGTAGAGGGCTCAGCTTCAAATCCATGCGAAGCTAATTGTTCGGCTTCAAATTCTTGTGAAGTACATGATTTAGCTTCAACTGTATGTGAAACAAACGTGTTAGCTTCAAATGCAAGCGAAACAGATGATTTAGCTTCAAATCAATTCAAAGTTGAAGGCGTAGCTTCAAATCCATGCGGATCAAATGGTTATGCTTCAAATACTTGTGATATAAGTAATATAGATTCAACTGCAGGCGAAACAAACGAGATAGCTTCAAATCCATGCAAAACACATGATTAAGCTTCAAATCAATGCTATGTAGACGGTTTAGCTGCAAATCCATGCGACACAGATGATTTGGCGTCAGATACTTGCGATATCAGTAATATAGCTTCAAATGCAGACGAAACACATGATTTGGCTTCAAATCGAAGCGAAACACATGATTTAGCTTCAAATCAATGCGATGTAGAAGGTTTAGCTTCAAATCTGAGCGAAACAATTGATTCAGCTTCAAATAGTCTCTAAATTAGTGATATAGCTTCAAATGCAGACGAAACACACGATTAGCTTCAAATCCATGCGAAACAAATGATTTAGTTTCAAGTCAATTCTTAGTAGAAGGCTTGGCTTCAAATCCAAGCGAAACATGTGATTTCGCTTCAAATCAGTGCGAAGTAGAGGGCTTAGCTTCAAATCCAAGCGCAACAAATGGTTTAGCTTCAAATACTTGTGAAATACATGACTTAGCTTCAACTGAATGCGAAACAAACGAGTTAGCTTCAAATCCATGCGAATCAAATGGTTTAGCTTCAAATCAATGCGAAGTAGAAGGCTCATCTTCAAATCTATGCGAAACAAATGGTTTAGCTTTAACTACTTGTGATATACATGATTTAAATTCATTTGCATGCGATTCAAACGAGTTAGCTTCAAATACATGCGAAACACATGATTTAGCTCAAACCAATGCGATGTAGAAGGTTTAGCTTCAAATCCGCGCGGAAACAAATGATTTACATTCAAATACTTGCGATATAAGTGATATAGCTTCGAATGCAGGAGAGATAAATGAGTTAGCTTCAAATCCATGCGAAACACATGATTTATCTTCAAATCAATGCGATGAAGAAGGTTTAGCTTCAATTCCGCCCGAAACAAATGATTTAGCCTTAAATACTTGCGATATAAGTGATATAGCTTCAAATGCAGGCGGAACAAAAGAGTTAGCGTCAAATCCCTGCGGAACACATGATTTAACTTCAAATCAATGCGAAGTAGAAGGCTTATCTTCAAATCCACGCGATACAAATCGTTTAGCTGCAAATACTTGTGATATACATGACTTAGCTTCAGCTGCATTCGAAACAGACCAGTTAGCTTCTAATCCACGCGAAATATATTATTTAGCTTCAAAACAGTGCGAATTAGAAGGATTAGCTTCAAATCCATGAGAAACAAATGATTTAGCTTTTGATGCTTGCGATATAAGTGATATAGCTTCAAAAGCTGACCAAACAAACGGGTTAGCTTCAACTCGATGCGAAACACATGATTTAGCTTCAAATCAATGCGAAGTAGAAGGCTTAGCATCAAATCCATGCAACACAAATTATTTAGCTTCTTATACTTGCGATATAAGTGATATAGCTTCAAATGCAGGCGAAACAAACGAGTGAGCTTTAAATCCAAGCGTAACACATGATTTAACTTCAAATCAATGGGAAGTAGAAGATTTACCTTCAAACCCATGCGAAAAAAATGGTTTAGCTTCAAATATTTGTGATATACATGATTTAGCTGCAACTGCATGCGAAACAAACGAGTTAGCTTCAAATCCAAGCGAAACACATTATTTAGCTTCAAATCAATGCGAAATAGAAGGCTTAGCATCAAATCCATGCGACATAAATTATTTAGCTTCATATACTTGCGATATAAGTGATATAGCTTCAAATGCAGGCGAAACAAACGAGTGATCTTCAAATCCATGTTTAACACATAATTTAACTTCAAATCGATGCGAAGTAGAAGGCTTAGCTTCAAATCAATGCGAAACAAATGGTTTAGCATCAAATACTTGTGATATACATGACTTAGCTTCAACTGCTTGCGGAACAAACGAGTTAGCTTCAAATGCAAGCGAAACACATGATTTAGCATCAAATCAATGCGAAGTATATGGCTTGGCTTCAAATCCAAGCGAAACACATGATTTAGCTTCAAGTACTTGCGATATAAATGAAATTGCTTCAAATGCAGACGAAACAAGCGAGTTAGCTTCAGATAAATGCGAAGTAGAAGGCTTAGCTTCACATAAATGCGAAAGAAATGGTTTAGCTTCATATATTTCTGATACAAATGATATAGATTCAGCTGCATGCGAAACAAACGATTTAGCGTCACAGCCAAGGGAAACAAATGATTTAGCTTCAAATAAGTGCGAAGTAGAAGGGATAGCTTCAAATCCATGCGAAACACATAATTTAGCTTCAAATCAATGCGATGTAGAAGGTTTAGCTTCAAATCCATGAGAAACAAATGATTTAGATTCAGATGCTTGCGACATAAGTGATAAAGATTCAAATTCTGACGAAACAAACGGGTTAGCTTCAACTCCATACGAAACACATGATTTAGCTTCAAATCAATAAGATGTAGCAGGCTTAGCTTCAAATCCATGCGACACAAATGACTTAGCGTCAGATACTTGCGATATAAGTGATATAGCTCCAAATGCAGGGGAAACAAACGAGTTAGCTTCAAATTCATGCAAAACACACGATTAAGCTTCAAATCAATGCGATGTAGAAGGTTTAGCTTCAAATCCATTCGAAGCAAATGGTTTAGGAACAAATACTTATGATATATGTTATTTAGATTTAACTGCATGCGCAACGAACGAGTTAGCTTCAAATCCATGCAAAATACATGATTTAGCTTCAAATCAAATCGAAGTACAAGGCTTAGATTCAAATCCATGCGAAACAAATGGTTTAGCTACAAATACTTGTGATATACGTTATTTTGATTTAACTGCATGCGCAACGAACGAGTTAGCTTCAAATCCATGCGAAACACATAATTTTGCTTCAAATCAATGCGATTTAGAAGGATTAGCTTCAAATCCATGAGAAACAAATGATTTAGCTTTTGATGCTTGCGATATAAGTGATATAGCTTCAAAAGCTGACCAAACAAACGGGTTAGCTTCAACTCGATGCGAAACACATGATTTAGCTTCAAATCTATGCGAAGTAGAAGGCTTAGCATCAAATCCATGCAACACAAATTATTTAGCTTCTTATACTTGCGATATAAGTGATATAGCTTCAAATGCAGGCGAAACAAACGAGTGAGCTTTAAATCCAAGCGTAACACATGATTTAACTTCAAATCAATGGGAAGTAGAAGATTTACCTTCAAATCCATGCGAAACGAATGGTTTAGCTTCAAACACTTGTGATCTACATGATTTAGATTCAACTGCATGCGAAACAAACGAGTTAGCTTCAAATGCAAGCGAAACACATGATTTAGCTTCAAATCAATGCGAAATAAAAGGCTTAGCTTCAAATCCATGCGACACAAATTATTTAGCTTCATATACTGGCGGTATAAGTGATATAGCTTCAAATGCAGGCGAAACACACGAGTGATCTTCAAATCCGAGCGTAACACGTGATTTAACTTTAAATCAATGCGAAGTAGAAGATTTAGGTTCAAATACATGCGAAACAAATGGATTAGATTGAAATACTTGTGATATACATGATTTTGCTTCAGCTGCATGCGAAACAAACGATTTTGCTTCAGACCCAAGGGAAACACATGATTTAACTTCAAATCAATGCGAAGTAGAAGGCTTAGCATCAAATCCATGCAACACAAATTATTTAGCTTCTTATACTTGCGATATAAGTGATATAGCTTCAAATGCAGGCGAAACACACGAGTGATCTACAAATCCGAGCGTAACACATGATTTAACTTCAAATCAATGGGAAGTAGAAGATTTACCTTCAAATCCATGCGAAACGAATGGTTTATCTACAAATACTTGTGATCTACATGATTTAGATTCAACTGCATGCGAAACAAACGAGTTAGCTTCAAATGCAAGCGAAACACATGATTTAACTTCAAATCAATGCGAAGTAGAAGGCTTAGCATCAAATCCATGCAACACAAATTATTTAGCTTCTTATACTTGCGATATAAGTGATATAGCTTCAAATGCAGGCGAAACACACGAGTGATCTACAAATCCGAGCGTAACACATGATTTAACTTCAAATCAATGGGAAGTAGAAGATTTACCTTCAAATCCATGCGAAACGAATGGTTTAGCTACAAATACTTGTGATCTACATGATTTAGATTCAACTGCATGCGAAACAAACGAGTTAGCTTCAAATCCAAGCGAAACACATGATTTAGCTTCAAATCAATGCGAAATAGAAGGCTTAGCATCAAATCCATGCGACACAAATTATTTAGCTTCATATACTTGCGATATAAGTGATATAGCTTCAAATGCAGGCGAAACACACGAGTGATCTTCAAATCCGAGCGTAACACGTGATTTAACTTTAAATCAATGCGAAGTAGAAGATTTAGGTTCAAATACATGCGAAACAAATGGTTTAGCTTCAAATACTTGTGATATACATGATTTAGCTTCAACTGCATGCGAAACAAACGAGTTAGCTTCAAATCCAAGCGAAATACATGATTTAGCTTCAAATCAATGCGAAGTAGAATGCTTAGCATCAAATCCATGCAACACAAATTATTTAGCTTCTTATACTTGCGATATAAGTGATATAGCTTCAAATGCAGGCGAAACAAACGAGTGAGGTTTAAATCCAAGCGGAACACGTGATTTAACTTCAAATCAATGCGAAGTAGAAGATTTAGGTTCAAATACATGCGAAACAAATGGTTTAGCTTCAAATACTTGTGATATACATGATTCAGCTTCAACTGCATGCGAAACAAACGAGTTAGCTTACAAATCCAAGCGAAACTCATGATTTAGCTTCAAATCAATGCGAAATAGAAGGCTTAGCATCAAATCCATGCGACACACATTATTTAGCTCCATATACTTGCGATATAAGTGATATAGCTTCAAATGCAGGCGAAACAAACGAGTGAGGTTTAAATCCAAGCGGAACACGTGATTTAACTTCAAATCAATGCGAAGTAGAAGATTTAGGTTCAAATACATGCTAAACAAATGGTTTTGCTTCAAATACTTGTGATATACATGATTTAGCTGCAACTGCATGCGAAACAAACGAGTTAGCTTCAAATCCAAGCATAACACATGATTTAGCTTCAAATCAATACGAAATAGATGGCTTAGCACCAAATCCATGCGAAACAAATGGTTTAGTTTCAAACACTTGTGATATACATGATTTAGCTGCAACTGCATGCGAAACAAACGAGTTAGCTTACAAATCCAAGCGAAACTCATGATTTAGCTTCAAATCAATGCGAAATAGAAGGCTTAGCATCAAATCCATGCGACACAAATTATTTAGCTTCATATACTTGCGATATAAGTGATATAGCTTCAAATGCAGGCGAAAAACACGAGTGATCTTCAAATCCAAGCGTAACACATGATTTAACTTTAAATCAATGCGAAGTAGTAGATTTAGTTTCAAATACATGCGAAACAAATGGTTTAGCTTCAAATACTTGTGATATACATGATTTAGCTTCAACTGCAGGCGAAACAAACGAGTGATATTCAAATCCAAGCGTAACACATGATATAACTTCAAATCAATGCGAAGTAGAAGATTTAGGTTCAACTCCATGCGAAACAAATGGTTTAGCTTCAAATACTTGTGGTATACATCATTTAGCTTCAACTGCATGCGGAACAAACGAGTTAGCTTCAAATCCAAGCGAAACACATGATGTAGCTTCAAATCAAAGCGAAATAGAAGGCTTAGCATCAAATCCATGCGACACAAATTATTAAGCTTCATATACTTGCGATATAAGTGATATAGCTTCAAATGCAGGCGAAACAAACGAGTGATCTTCAAATCCAGGCGTAACACATGATTTAACTTCAAATCAATGCGAAGTAGAAGATTTAGGTTCAAATACATGCGAAACAAATGGTTTAGCTTCAAATACTTGTGATATACATGATTTAGCTTCAACTGCAGGCGAAACAAACGTGTTAGCTTCAAATCCAAACGAAACACATGATTTAGCATTAAATTCATGCGATACACATGGTTTAGCTTGAAATCCATGCGGAACACATGATTTAGCTTGAAATCAATGCGAAGTGGAAGACTTAGCTTCAAATCCATGCGAAACAAATGGTTCAGCTTCAATTACTTGTGATATACATGAATTAGCTTCAACTGGATGCGAAACAAACGCAATAGCTTCAAATCCATGCGAAACGCACGATTTATCTTCAAATCAATACGAAGTAGAAGGCTTATCTTCAAATCCGTGCGAAACACATGATATAGATTCAAATACTTGCGATATAAATGAAATAGCTTCTAATGCAGACGAAACAAACGTGTTAGCTTCAAATCCATGCGAAACATATGATTTAGCTTCAAATCAATGCGAAGTAGACGGATAATCTTCAAATCCATGCGAAACAAATGGTTTAGCTTTAAATACTTGAGATATACATGATTTTGCATCAAGTGCAGGTGAAACAAACGAGTAGGCATCCAATCCATGCGAATCACATAATTTAGATTCAAATTCATTCGAAACACATGGTTCAGCTTAATATTCATGCGAAACAAATGGCTCAGCTTAAAATAACTTGTGATATACATGATTTAGCTTCAACTGCATGCGAAATAAACGTGTTAGCTTCAAATCCATGCGAAACACATGATTCAGCTTCAAATCAATGCGAAGCAGAAGGTTTATCGTCGATCCCATGCGAAACAAATGGTTTAGCTTCAAATACTTGTGATATACATGATTTAGCTCCAACTGCATGGCAAACAAACGAGTAAGCTTCAAATTCATGCGAAACACTTGGTTTTGGATACAAGTAGTTTTCATATACATAATCTAGCTTGAACTGCATACGAAACAAACGAGTTAACTTCAAATCCATGCGCAACACATGATTTACCTTCAAATCAATGCGAAGTAGAAGTCTTAGCATCAAATCAATGACAAACAAATGGTTCAGCTCCAAATACTTGTGATATACATGATTTAGCTTCAACTGCATGAGAAACAAACGTGTTAGCTTCAAATCCAAACGAAACACATGATTTAGCATTAAATTCATGCGATACACATGGTTTAGCTTGAAATCCATGCGGAACACATGATTTAGCTTGAAATCAATGCGAAGTGGAAGACTTAGCTTCAAATCCATGCGAAACAAATGGTTCAGCTTCAAATACTTGTGATATACATGAATTAGTTTCAACTGGATGCGAAACAAACGCAATAGCTTCAAATCCATGCGAAACGCACGATTTAGCTTCAAATCAATACGAAGTAGAAGGCTTAGCTTCAAATCCGTGCGAAACACATGATATAGATTCAAATACTTGCGATATAAATGAAATAGCTTCAAATGCAGACGAAACAAACGTGTTAGCTTCAAATCCATGCGAAACAAATGGTTTAGCTTTAAATACTTGAGATATACATGATTTTGCATCAAGTGCACGTGAAACAAACGAGTAGGCATCCAATCCATGCGAATCACATGATTTAGATTCAAATTCATTCGAAACACATGGTTCAGCTTAATATTCATGCGAAACAAATGGCTCAGCTTAAAATACTTGTGATATACATGATTTAGCTTCAACTGCATGCGAAATAAACGTGTTAGCTTCAAATCCATGCGAAACACATGATTCAGCTTCAAATCAATGCGAAGCAGAAGGTTTATCTTCGAACCCATGCGAAACAAATGGTTTAGCTTCAAATACTTGTGATATACATGATTTAGCTTCAACTGCATGCCAAACAAACGAGTAAGCTTCAAATTCATGCGAAACACTTGGTTTTGGATACAAGTAGTTTTCATGTACATAATCTAGCTTGAACTGCAGACGAAACAAACGAGTTATCTTCAAATTCATGCGAAACACATGATTCAGCTTCAAATCAATGCGAAGCGGAAGGTTTATCTTCGAACCCATGCGAAACAAATGGTTTAGCTTCAAATACTTGTGATATACATGATTTAGCTTCAACTGCATGCCAAACAAACGAGTAAGCTTCAAATTCATGCGAAACACTTGGTTTTGGATACAAGTAGTTTTCATGTACATAATCTAGCTTGAACTGCAGACGAAACAAACGAGTTATCTTCAAATTCATGCGAAACTCATGATTTAGCTTCAAATCAATGCGAAGTAGAAGGCTTATCTTCGAATCCATGAGAAACAAATGGTTTAGCTTCAAATCAATGTGAAGTAGAAAGCTTAACTTCAAATTCATGCTAAACAAATGTTTCTGCTCCAAACACTTGTTTTATACATGACTTTGCTTCAACTGCATGCCGAACAAACGAGTTAGCGTCAAATCCAAGCGAAACACATGATTTACCTTCAAATCAATGCGAAGTAGAAGGCTTAGCATCAAATCAATGAGAAACAAATGGTTTAGCTTCAAATACTCGTGATATACATGATTTAGCTTCAACTGCATGCCAAACAAACGAGTGATATTCAAATCCAAGCGTAACACATGATATAACTTCAAATCAATGCGAAGTAGAAGATTTAGGTTCAACTCCATGCGAAACAAATGGTTTAGCTTCAAATACTTGTGGTATACATCATTTAGCTTCAACTGCATGCGGAACAAACGAGTTAGCTTCAAATCCAAGCGAAACACATGATGTAGCTTCAAATCAAAGCGAAATAGAAGGCTTAGCATCAAATCCATGCGACACAAATTATTAAGCTTCATATACTTGCGATATAAGTGATATAGCTTCAAATGCAGGCGAAACAAACGAGTGATCTTCAAATCCAGGCGTAACACATGATTTAACTTCAAATCAATGCGAAGTAGAAGATTTAGGTTCAAATACATGCGAAACAAATGGTTTAGCTTCAAATACTTGTGATATACATGATTTAGCTTCAACTGCAGGCGAAACAAACGTGTTAGCTTCAAATCCAAACGAAACACATGATTTAGCATTAAATTCATGCGATACACATGGTTTAGCTTGAAATCCATGCGGAACACATGATTTAGCTTGAAATCAATGCGAAGTGGAAGACTTAGCTTCAAATCCATGCGAAACAAATGGTTCAGCTTCAATTACTTGTGATATACATGAATTAGCTTCAACTGGATGCGAAACAAACGCAATAGCTTCAAATCCATGCGAAACGCACGATTTATCTTCAAATCAATACGAAGTAGAAGGCTTATCTTCAAATCCGTGCGAAACACATGATATAGATTCAAATACTTGCGATATAAATGAAATAGCTTCTAATGCAGACGAAACAAACGTGTTAGCTTCAAATCCATGCGAAACATATGATTTAGCTTCAAATCAATGCGAAGTAGACGGATAATCTTCAAATCCATGCGAAACAAATGGTTTAGCTTTAAATACTTGAGATATACATGATTTTGCATCAAGTGCAGGTGAAACAAACGAGTAGGCATCCAATCCATGCGAATCACATGATTTAGATTCAAATTCATTCGAAACACATGGTTCAGCTTAATATTCATGCGAAACAAATGGCTCAGCTTAAAATAACTTGTGATATACATGATTTAGCTTCAACTGCATGCGAAATAAACGTGTTAGCTTCAAATCCATGCGAAACACATGATTCAGCTTCAAATCAATGCGAAGCAGAAGGTTTATCGTCGATCCCATGCGAAACAAATGGTTTAGCTTCAAATACTTGTGATATACATGATTTAGCTCCAACTGCATGGCAAACAAACGAGTAAGCTTCAAATTCATGCGAAACACTTGGTTTTGGATACAAGTAGTTTTCATATACATAATCTAGCTTGAACTGCATACGAAACAAACGAGTTAACTTCAAATCCATGCGCAACACATGATTTACCTTCAAATCAATGCGAAGTAGAAGTCTTAGCATCAAATCAATGACAAACAAATGGTTCAGCTCCAAATACTTGTGATATACATGATTTAGCTTCAACTGCATGAGAAACAAACGTGTTAGCTTCAAATCCAAACGAAACACATGATTTAGCATTAAATTCATGCGATACACATGGTTTAGCTTGAAATCCATGCGGAACACATGATTTAGCTTGAAATCAATGCGAAGTGGAAGACTTAGCTTCAAATCCATGCGAAACAAATGGTTCAGCTTCAAATACTTGTGATATACATGAATTAGTTTCAACTGGATGCGAAACAAACGCAATAGCTTCAAATCCATGCGAAACGCACGATTTAGCTTCAAATCAATACGAAGTAGAAGGCTTAGCTTCAAATCCGTGCGAAACACATGATATAGATTCAAATACTTGCGATATAAATGAAATAGCTTCAAATGCAGACGAAACAAACGTGTTAGCTTCAAATCCATGCGAAACAAATGGTTTAGCTTTAAATACTTGAGATATACATGATTTTGCATCAAGTGCACGTGAAACAAACGAGTAGGCATCCAATCCATGCGAATCACATGATTTAGATTGAAATTCATTCGAAACACATGGTTCAGCTTAATATTCATGCGAAACAAATGGCTCAGCTTAAAATACTTGTGATATACATGATTTAGCTTCAACTGCATGCGAAATAAACGTGTTAGCTTCAAATCCATGCGAAACACATGATTCAGCTTCAAATCAATGCGAAGCAGAAGGTTTATCTTCGAACCCATGCGAAACAAATGGTTTAGCTTCAAATACTTGTGATATACATGATTTAGCTTCAACTGCATGCCAAACAAACGAGTAAGCTTCAAATTCATGCGAAACACTTGGTTTTGGATACAAGTAGTTTTCATGTACATAATCTAGCTTGAACTGCAGACGAAACAAACGAGTTATCTTCAAATTCATGCGAAACACATGATTCAGCTTCAAATCAATGCGAAGCGGAAGGTTTATCTTCGAACCCATGCGAAACAAATGGTTTAGCTTCAAATACTTGTGATATACATGATTTAGCTTCAACTGCATGCCAAACAAACGAGTAAGCTTCAAATTCATGCGAAACACTTGGTTTTGGATACAAGTAGTTTTCATGTACATAATCTAGCTTGAACTGCAGACGAAACAAACGAGTTATCTTCAAATTCATGCGAAACTCATGATTTAGCTTCAAATCAATGCGAAGTAGAAGGCTTATCTTCGAATCCATGAGAAACAAATGGTTTAGCTTCAAATCAATGTGAAGTAGAAAGCTTAACTTCAAATTCATGCTAAACAAATGTTTCTGCTCCAAACACTTGTTTTATACATGACTTTGCTTCAACTGCATGCCGAACAAACGAGTTAGCGTCAAATCCAAGCGAAACACATGATTTACCTTCAAATCAATGCGAAGTAGAAGGCTTAGCATCAAATCAATGAGAAACAAATGGTTTAGCTTCAAATACTCGTGATATACATGATTTAGCTTCAACTGCATGCCAAACAAACGAGTTAGCATCAAATTCATGCGAAACACTTGGTATAGATACAAGTAGTTTTCATATACATAATCTAGCTGAAATTGCATACGAAACAAACGAGTTAACTTCAAATCCAGGCGAAATACATGATTTAGCTTCAAAGCAATGCGAAGTGGAAGGCTCAGCTTCAAATCCATGCTAAACAAATGGTTCAGATTCAAATACTTGTGATATATATGATTTAGCTTCAACTGCATGAGAAACAAACGTGTTAGCTTCAAATCCAAACGAAACACATGATTTAGCATTAAATTCATGCGATCCACATGGTTTAGCTTCAAATCCAAGCGAAACGCATGATTTAGAAGGCTTATCTTATTATAGTAGAAGGCTTATCTTCGAATCCATGAGAAACAAATGGTTTAGCTTCAAATTAATGTGAAGTAGAAGGCTTAACATCAAATCCATGCTAAACAAATGGTTCAGATTCAAATACTTGTGATATACATGATTTAGCTTCAACTGCATGAGAAACAAACGTGTTAGCTTCAAATCCAAACGAAACACATGATTTAGCATTAAATTCATGAGATACACATGGTTTAGCTTCAAATCCAAGCGAAACACATGATTTAGTTTCAAATTCATGCGAAGTTGAAAGCTTAGCTTCAAATCCAAGCGAAACGAATGGTTTAGCTTCAACTGCATGTGAAACACATGTTTTAGCATCAAATCATGCAGGCGAAACAATCGAGTTAGCTTCAACTGCACGCGAAACAAACGAGTTATCTTGAAATCCATGCGAAACACATGATTTAGCTTGAAATCAATGCGAAGTGGAAGACTTAGCTTCAAATCCATGCGAAACAAATGGCTCAGCTTAAAATACTTGTGATATACATGATTTAGCTTCAACTGATGCGAAATAAACGTGTTAGCTTCAAATCCATGCGAAACACATGATTCAGCTACAAATCAATGCGAAGCAGGAGGTTTATCTTCGAACCCATGCAAAACAAATGGTTTAGCTTCAAATACTTGTGATATACATGATTTAGCTTCAACTGCATGCCAAACAAACGAGTAAGCTTCAAATTCATGCGAAACACTTGGTTTTGGATACAAGTAGTTTTCATATACATAATCTAGCTTGAACTGCATACGAAACAAACGAGTTAACTTCAAATCCATGCGCAACACATGATTTACCTTCAAATCAATGCGAAGTAGAAGTCTTAGCATCAAATCAATGAGAAACAAATGGTTCAGCTTCAAATACTTGTGATATACATGATTTAGCTTCAACTGCATGAGAAACAAACGTGTTAGCTTCAAATCCAAACGAAACACATGATTTAGCATTAAATTCATGCGATACACATGGTTTAGCTTCAAATCCAAGCGAAACACATGATTTAGAAGGCTTATCTTATCATAGTAGAAGGCTTATCTTCGAATCCATGAGAAACAAATGGTTTAGCTTAAATTAATGTGAAGTAGAAGGCTTAACTTCAAATCCATGCTAAACAAATGGTTCAGATTCAAATACTTGTGTTATACATGATTTAGCTTCAACTGCATGAGAAACAAACGTGTTAGCTTCAAATCCAAACGAAACACATGATTTAGCATTAAATTCATGAAATACACATGGTTTAGCTTCAAATCCAAGCGAAACACATGATTTAGTTTCAAATTCATGCGAAGTTGAAAGCTTAGCTTCAAATCCAAGCGAAACGAATGGTTTAGCTTCAACTGCATGTGAAACACATGTTTTAGCATCAAATCATGCAGGCGAAACAATCGAGTTAGCTTCAACTGCACGCGAAACAAACGAGTTATCTTGAAATCCATGCGAAACACATGATTTAGCTTGAAATCAATGCGAAGTGGAAGACTTAGCTTCAAATCCATGCGAAACAAATGGCTCAGCTTAAAATACTTGTGATATACATGATTTAGCTTCAACTGCATGCGAAATAAACGTGTTAGCTTCAAATCCATGCGAAACACATGATTCAGCTACAAATCAATGCGAAGCAGAAGGTTTATCTTCGAACCCATGCGAAACAAATGGTTTAGCTTCAAATACTTGTGATATACATGATTTAGCTTCAACTGCATGCCAAACAAACGAGTAAGCTTCAAATTCATGCGAAACACTTGGTTTTGGATACAAGTAGTTTTCATGTACATAATCTAGCTTGAACTGCAGACGAAACAAACGAGTTATCTTCAAATTCATGCGAAACACATGATTTAGCTTCAAATCAGTGCGACGTAGAAGCCTTAGCTTCAAATCAATGCGAATCAAATGGTTTAGATTCGGATACTTGTGATAAACATGATTTAGCTTCAACTGCATGAGAAACAAACGTGTTAGCTTCAAAACCAAACGAAACACATGATTTAGCATTAAATTCATGCGGTACACATAGTTCAGTTTCAAATCCAAGCGAAACACATGATTTATCTTCAAATCAATGCAAAGTAGAAGTTTTTTCTTCGAATCCATGCGAAACAAATGTTTGAGATTCAAACACTCGTGATATACATGATTTAGCTTCAACTGCATGCGAAACAAAAGACTTAACATCAAATCCATGCTAAACACATGATTTAGCTTCAAATCAATGCGAAGTAGAAGGCTTATCTTCGAATCCATGAGAAACAAATGGTTTAGCTTCAAATCAATGTGAAGTAGAAAGCTTAACTTCAAATTCATGCTAAACAAATGGTTCAGCTCCAAACACTTGTTTTATACATGACATTGCTTCAACTGCATGCCGAACAAACGAGTTAGCGTCAAATCCAGGCGGAACAAATGGTTTAGCTTCAAATACTTGTGATATATATGATTTAGCTTCAACTGCATGAGAAACAAACGTGTTAGCTTCAAATCCAAACAAAACACATGATTTAGCATTAAATTCATGAGATACACATGGTTTAGCTTCAAATCCAAGCGAAACACATGATTTAGTTTCAAATTCATGCGAAGTTGAAAGCTTAGCTTCAAATCCAAACGAAACGAATGGTTTAGCTTCAACTGCATGTGAAACACATGTTTTAGCATCAAATCTTGCAGGCGAAACAATCGAGTTAGCTTCAACTGCACGCGAAGCAAATGAGTTATCTTGAAATCCATGCGGAACACATGATTTAGCTTGAAATCAATGCGAAGTGGAAGACTTAGCTTCAAATCCATGCGAAACAAATGGCTCAGCTTAAAATACTTGTGATATACATGATTTAGCTTCAACTGCATGCGAAATAAACGTGTTATCTTCAAATCCATGCGAAACACATGATTCAGCTACAAATCAATGCGAAGCAGAAGGTTTATCTTCGAACCCATGCGAAACAAATGGTTTATCTTCAAATACTTGTGATATACATGATTTAGCTTCAACTGCATGCCAAACAAACGAGTTAGCATCAAATTCATGCGAAACACTTGGTATAGATACAAGTAGTTTTCATATACATAATCTAGCTTGAACTGCAGACGAAACAAACGAGTTATCTTCAAATTCATGCGAAATACATGATTTACCTTCAAATCAATGCAAGGTAGAAGTTTTTTCTTCGTATCCATGCGAAACAAATGGTTTAGATTCAAATACTCGTGATATACATGTTTTAGCTTCAACTGCATACGAAACAAACGAGTTAGCTTCAAATCCATGCGAAACACATGATTTAGCTTCACCTCATGCAGGCGAAACAATCGAGTTAGCTTCAAATTCATGCGAAGTAGAAGGCTTATCTTCGAATCCATGCGAAACAAATGGTTTAGCTTCAAATCAATACGAAGTAGAAGGCTTAGCTTCAAATCCGTGCGAAACACATGATATAGATTCAAATACTTGCGATATAAATGAAATAGCTTCAAATGCAGACGAAACAAACGTGTTAGCTTCAAATCCATGCGAAACAAATGGTTTAGCTTTAAATACTTGAGATATACATGATTTTGCATCAAGTGCACGTGAAACAAACGAGTAGGCATCCAATCCATGCGAATCACATGATTTAGATTGAAATTCATTCGAAACACATGGTTCAGCTTAATATTCATGCGAAACAAATGGCTCAGCTTAAAATACTTGTGATATACATGATTTAGCTTCAACTGCATGCGAAATAAACGTGTTAGCTTCAAATCCATGCGAAACACATGATTCAGCTTCAAATCAATGCGAAGCAGAAGGTTTATCTTCGAACCCATGCGAAACAAATGGTTTAGCTTCAAATACTTGTGATATACATGATTTAGCTTCAACTGCATGCCAAACAAACGAGTAAGCTTCAAATTCATGCGAAACACTTGGTTTTGGATACAAGTAGTTTTCATGTACATAATCTAGCTTGAACTGCAGACGAAACAAACGAGTTATCTTCAAATTCATGCGAAACACATGATTCAGCTTCAAATCAATGCGAAGCGGAAGGTTTATCTTCGAACCCATGCGAAACAAATGGTTTAGCTTCAAATACTTGTGATATACATGATTTAGCTTCAACTGCATGCCAAACAAACGAGTAAGCTTCAAATTCATGCGAAACACTTGGTTTTGGATACAAGTAGTTTTCATGTACATAATCTAGCTTGAACTGCAGACGAAACAAACGAGTTATCTTCAAATTCATGCGAAACTCATGATTTAGCTTCAAATCAATGCGAAGTAGAAGGCTTATCTTCGAATCCATGAGAAACAAATGGTTTAGCTTCAAATCAATGTGAAGTAGAAAGCTTAACTTCAAATTCATGCTAAACAAATGTTTCTGCTCCAAACACTTGTTTTATACATGACTTTGCTTCAACTGCATGCCGAACAAACGAGTTAGCGTCAAATCCAAGCGAAACACATGATTTACCTTCAAATCAATGCGAAGTAGAAGGCTTAGCATCAAATCAATGAGAAACAAATGGTTTAGCTTCAAATACTCGTGATATACATGATTTAGCTTCAACTGCATGCCAAACAAACGAGTTAGCATCAAATTCATGCGAAACACTTGGTATAGATACAAGTAGTTTTCATATACATAATCTAGCTGAAATTGCATACGAAACAAACGAGTTAACTTCAAATCCAGGCGAAATACATGATTTAGCTTCAAAGCAATGCGAAGTGGAAGGCTCAGCTTCAAATCCATGCTAAACAAATGGTTCAGATTCAAATACTTGTGATATATATGATTTAGCTTCAACTGCATGAGAAACAAACGTGTTAGCTTCAAATCCAAACGAAACACATGATTTAGCATTAAATTCATGCGATCCACATGGTTTAGCTTCAAATCCAAGCGAAACGCATGATTTAGTTTCAAATTCATGCGAAGTTGAAAGCTTAGCTTCAAATCCAAGCGAAACGAATGGTTTAGCTTCAACTGCATGCGAAACACATGTTTTAGCATCAAATCATGCAGGCGAAACAATCGAGTTAGCTTCAACTGCACGCGAAACAAACGAGTTATCTTGAAATCCATGCGGAACACATGATTTAGCTTGAAATCAATTCGAAGTGGAAGACTTAGCTTCAAATCCATGCGAAACAAATGGTTCAGCTTCAAATACTTGTGATATACATGAATTAGCTTCAACTGGATGCGAAACAAACGCAATAGCTTCAAATCCATGCGAAACGCACGATTTAGCTTCAAATCAATACGAAGTAGAAGGCTTAGCTTCAAATCCGTGCGAAACACATGATTTAGCTTCAAATCAATACGAAGTAGAAGGCTTAGCTTCAAATCCGTGCGAAACACATGATATAGATTCAAATACTTGCGATATAAATGAAATAGCTACAAATGCAGACGAAACAAACGTGTTAGCTTCAAATCCATGCGAAACAAATGGTTTAGCTTTACATACTTGAGATATACATGATTTTGCATCAAGTGCAGGTGAAACAAACGAGTAGGCATCCAATCCATGCGAATCACATGATTTAGATTCAAATTCATTCGAAACACATGGTTCAGCTTAATATTCATGCGAAACAAATGTATCAGCTTAAAATTACTTGTGATATACATGATTTAGCTTCAACTGCATGCGAAATAAACGTGTTAGCTTCAAATCCATGCGAAACACATGATTCAGCTTCAAATCAATGCGAAGCAGAAGGTTTATCGTCGATCCCATGCGAAACAAATGGTTTAGCTTCAAATACTTGTGATATACATGATTTAGCTCCAACTGCATGCCAACCAAACGAGTAAGCTTCAAATTCATGCGAAACACTTGGTTTTGGATACAAGTAGTTTTCATATACATAATCTAGGTTGAACTGCATACGAAACAAACGAGTTAACATCAAATCCATGCGCAACACATGATTTACCTTCAAATCAATGCGAAGTAGAAGTCTTAGCATCAAATCAATGACAAACAAATGGTTCAGCTTCAAATACTTGTGATATACATGATTTAGCTTCAACTGCATGAGAAACAAACGTGTTAGCTTCAAATCCAAACGAAACACATGATTTAGCATTAAATTCATGCGATACACATGGTTTAGCTTCAAATCCAAGCGAAACACATGATTTAGAAGGCTTATCTTATTATAGTAGAAGGCTTATCTTCGAATCCATGAGAAACAAATGGTTTAGCTTCAAATTAATGTGAAGTAGAAGGCTTAACATCAAATCCATGCTAAACAAATGGTTCAGATTCAAATACTTGTGATATACATGATTTAGCTTCAACTGCATGAGAAACAAACGTGTTAGCTTCAAATCCAAACGAAACACATGATTTAGCATTAAATTCATGAGATACACATGGTTTAGCTTCAAATCCAAGCGAAACACATGATTTAGTTTCAAATTCATGCGAAGTTGAAAGCTTAGCTTCAAATCCAAGCGAAACGAATGGTTTAGCTTCAACTGCATGTGAAACACATGTTTTAGCATCAAATCATGCAGGCGAAACAATCGAGTTAGCTTCAACTGCACGCGAAACAAACGAGTTATCTTGAAATCCATGCGAAACACATGATTTAGCTTGAAATCAATGCGAAGTGGAAGACTTAGCTTCAAATCCATGCGAAACAAATGGCTCAGCTTAAAATACTTGTGATATACATGATTTAGCTTCAACTGATGCGAAATAAACGTGTTAGCTTCAAATCCATGCGAAACACATGATTCAGCTACAAATCAATGCGAAGCAGGAGGTTTATCTTCGAACCCATGCAAAACAAATGGTTTAGCTTCAAATACTTGTGATATACATGATTTAGCTTCAACTGCATGCCAAACAAACGAGTAAGCTTCAAATTCATGCGAAACACTTGGTTTTGGATACAAGTAGTTTTCATATACATAATCTAGCTTGAACTGCATACGAAACAAACGAGTTAACTTCAAATCCATGCGCAACACATGATTTACCTTCAAATCAATGCGAAGTAGAAGTCTTAGCATCAAATCAATGAGAAACAAATGGTTCAGCTTCAAATACTTGTGATATACATGATTTAGCTTCAACTGCATGAGAAACAAACGTGTTAGCTTCAAATCCAAACGAAACACATGATTTAGCATTAAATTCATGCGATACACATGGTTTAGCTTCAAATCCAAGCGAAACACATGATTTAGAAGGCTTATCTTATCATAGTAGAAGGCTTATCTTCGAATCCATGAGAAACAAATGGTTTAGCTTAAATTAATGTGAAGTAGAAGGCTTAACTTCAAATCCATGCTAAACAAATGGTTCAGATTCAAATACTTGTGTTATACATGATTTAGCTTCAACTGCATGAGAAACAAACGTGTTAGCTTCAAATCCAAACGAAACACATGATTTAGCATTAAATTCATGAAATACACATGGTTTAGCTTCAAATCCAAGCGAAACACATGATTTAGTTTCAAATTCATGCGAAGTTGAAAGCTTAGCTTCAAATCCAAGCGAAACGAATGGTTTAGCTTCAACTGCATGTGAAACACATGTTTTAGCATCAAATCATGCAGGCGAAACAATCGAGTTAGCTTCAACTGCACGCGAAACAAACGAGTTATCTTGAAATCCATGCGAAACACATGATTTAGCTTGAAATCAATGCGAAGTGGAAGACTTAGCTTCAAATCCATGCGAAACAAATGGCTCAGCTTAAAATACTTGTGATATACATGATTTAGCTTCAACTGCATGCGAAATAAACGTGTTAGCTTCAAATCCATGCGAAACACATGATTCAGCTACAAATCAATGCGAAGCAGAAGGTTTATCTTCGAACCCATGCGAAACAAATGGTTTAGCTTCAAATACTTGTGATATACATGATTTAGCTTCAACTGCATGCCAAACAAACGAGTAAGCTTCAAATTCATGCGAAACACTTGGTTTTGGATACAAGTAGTTTTCATGTACATAATCTAGCTTGAACTGCAGACGAAACAAACGAGTTATCTTCAAATTCATGCGAAACACATGATTTAGCTTCAAATCAGTGCGACGTAGAAGCCTTAGCTTCAAATCAATGCGAATCAAATGGTTTAGATTCGGATACTTGTGATAAACATGATTTAGCTTCAACTGCATGAGAAACAAACGTGTTAGCTTCAAAACCAAACGAAACACATGATTTAGCATTAAATTCATGCGGTACACATAGTTCAGTTTCAAATCCAAGCGAAACACATGATTTATCTTCAAATCAATGCAAAGTAGAAGTTTTTTCTTCGAATCCATGCGAAACAAATGTTTGAGATTCAAACACTCGTGATATACATGATTTAGCTTCAACTGCATGCGAAACAAAAGACTTAACATCAAATCCATGCTAAACACATGATTTAGCTTCAAATCAATGCGAAGTAGAAGGCTTATCTTCGAATCCATGAGAAACAAATGGTTTAGCTTCAAATCAATGTGAAGTAGAAAGCTTAACTTCAAATTCATGCTAAACAAATGGTTCAGCTCCAAACACTTGTTTTATACATGACATTGCTTCAACTGCATGCCGAACAAACGAGTTAGCGTCAAATCCAGGCGGAACAAATGGTTTAGCTTCAAATACTTGTGATATATATGATTTAGCTTCAACTGCATGAGAAACAAACGTGTTAGCTTCAAATCCAAACAAAACACATGATTTAGCATTAAATTCATGAGATACACATGGTTTAGCTTCAAATCCAAGCGAAACACATGATTTAGTTTCAAATTCATGCGAAGTTGAAAGCTTAGCTTCAAATCCAAACGAAACGAATGGTTTAGCTTCAACTGCATGTGAAACACATGTTTTAGCATCAAATCTTGCAGGCGAAACAATCGAGTTAGCTTCAACTGCACGCGAAGCAAATGAGTTATCTTGAAATCCATGCGGAACACATGATTTAGCTTGAAATCAATGCGAAGTGGAAGACTTAGCTTCAAATCCATGCGAAACAAATGGCTCAGCTTAAAATACTTGTGATATACATGATTTAGCTTCAACTGCATGCGAAATAAACGTGTTATCTTCAAATCCATGCGAAACACATGATTCAGCTACAAATCAATGCGAAGCAGAAGGTTTATCTTCGAACCCATGCGAAACAAATGGTTTATCTTCAAATACTTGTGATATACATGATTTAGCTTCAACTGCATGCCAAACAAACGAGTTAGCATCAAATTCATGCGAAACACTTGGTATAGATACAAGTAGTTTTCATATACATAATCTAGCTTGAACTGCAGACGAAACAAACGAGTTATCTTCAAATTCATGCGAAATACATGATTTACCTTCAAATCAATGCAAGGTAGAAGTTTTTTCTTCGTATCCATGCGAAACAAATGGTTTAGATTCAAATACTCGTGATATACATGTTTTAGCTTCAACTGCATACGAAACAAACGAGTTAGCTTCAAATCCATGCGAAACACATGATTTAGCTTCACCTCATGCAGGCGAAACAATCGAGTTAGCTTCAAATTCATGCGAAGTAGAAGGCTTATCTTCGAATCCATGCGAAACAAATGGTTTAGCTTCACATACTTGTGTTATGAATGATTTAGCTTCAAATTCATGCGATGTTGAAAGTTTAGCTTCAAATCCATTCGAAAGACATGATTTAGTTTCAAATCAATGTGAAGTAGATGCCTTAGCTTCAAATCCATGCGGAACACATGATTTAGGTTCAAATCATGCGAAGTAGAAGGCTTAGCTTCAAATACATGAGAAACAAATGATTTATCTTCAGATAATTGCGATATAAGTGATGTAGCTTCAAAAGCATGCGAAACAATCGAGTTTGCTTCAAATCCATTCGAATCGCACGATTTAGCTTCAAATCAATGCGATGTAGAAGTTTTGGCTTCAAATCCATGCGATACACAAGATTTAGCTCCAAATCAATACGATGTAGTAGGTTCAGCTTCAAATCCATGCGAATTTAATGGTTCGGCTTCAAATACTTGTGAAATACATGATTTAGATTCAACTGCATGCGAAACAAACGAGTTACCTTCAAATACACGCGAAACAAATGAATTGGCTTCAAATCAATGCGAAGTAGAAGGCTAAGCTTCAAATCATGCGAATCAAATGGTTCAGCTTCAAATACTTGTGATATACATTATTTCGTTTCAACTGCATGTGAAACAAACGTGTTAGCATCAAATCCAAGCGAAACAGATGATTTAGCTTCAAATCAATGCGAAGTAGATGGCGTAGCTTCAAATCCATGCGAAACGAATGATTTAGCATCAAATACTTGCGATTATAAGTGATATAGCTTCAAATGCAGGCGAAACAAACGAGTTAGCTTCAGATCCATGCGAAATACATGATTTTGCTTCAAATAAATTCGAAGTAGAAGGCTTAGCTTCAAATCCAAGCGAGTCACAAGTTTTAGATTCAAATCAGTGCGAAGTAGAGGGCTCAGCTTCAAATCCATGCGAAGCTAATTGTTCGGCTTCAAATTCTTGTGAAGTACATGATTTAGCTTCAACTGTATGTGAAACAAACGTGTTAGCTTCAAATGCAAGCGAAAGAGATGATTTAGCTTCAATTCAATTCAAAGTTGAAGGCGCAGCTTCAAATCCATGCGAAACGAATGATTTAGCATCAAATACTTGCGATTATAAGTGATATAGCTTCAAATGCAGGCGAAACAAACGAGTTAGCTTCAGATCCATGCGAAATACATGATTTTGCTTCAAATAAATTCGAAGTAGAAGGCTTAGCTGCAAATCCATGCGACACAGATGATTTGGCGTCAGATACTTGCGATATAAGTAATATAGCTTCAAATGCAGACGAAACACATGATTTGGCTTCAAATCGAAGCGAAACACATGATTTAGCTTCAAATCAATGCGATGTAGAAGGTTTAGCTTCAAATCTGAGCGAAACAAATGATTCAGCTTCAAATAGTCTCTAAATTAGTGATATAGCTTCAAATGCAGACGAAACACACGATTAGCTTCAAATCCATGCGAAACAAATGATTTAGTTTCAAGTCAATTCTTAGTAGAAGGCTTGGCTTCAAATCCAAGCGAAACATGTGATTTCGCTTCAAATCAGTGCGAAGTAGAGTGCTTAGCTTCAATTTCATGCGAATCAAATGGTTTAGCATCAAATACTTGCGATATAAATGATATAGCCTCAAATGCAGGCGAAACAAACGAGATAGCTTCAAATGCATGCGAAATACATTATTTAGCCTCAAAACAGTGCGAATTAAAAGGCTTAGCTTCAAATCCATGCGGATCAAATGGTTATGCTGCAAATACTTGTGATATAAGTAATATAGATTCAACTCCAGGCGAAACAAACGAGATAGCTTCAAATCCATGCAAAACACACGATTAAGCTTCAAATCAATGCTATGTAGAAGGTTTAGCTGCAAATCCATGCGACACAGATGATTTAGCGTCAGATACTTGCGGTATAAGTAATATAGCTTCAAATGCAGACGAAACACATGATTTGGCTTCAAATCGAAGCGAAACACATGATTTAGCTTCAAATCAATGCGATGTAGAAGGTTTAGCTTCAAATCTGAGCGAAACAAATGATTCAGCATCAGATAGTCTCGATATTAGTGATATAGCTTCAAATGCAGACGAAACACACGATTAGCTTCAAATCCATGCGAAACAAATGATTTAGTTTCAAGTCAATTCTTAGTAGTAGGCTTGGCTTCAAATCCAAGCTAAACATGTGATTTCGCTTCAAATCAGTGCGAAGTAGAATGCTTAGCTTCAATTTCATGCGAATCAAATGGTTTAGCTTCAAATACTTGCGAGACATATGGTTTAGCTACAAATACTTGTGATATACGTGACTTAGCTTCAACTGCAAGCGATACAAACGAGTTAGCTTCTATTCCACGCGAAATACATTATTTAGCCTCAAAACAGTGCGAATTAAAAGGCTTAGCTTCAAATCCATGCGAATCAAATGGTTAAGATTCAAATCAGTGCGAAGTAGGAGGCTTAGCTTCAAATCCATTAGAAACACATTATTTAGCTTCAAATCAACGCGAAACACATGGTATAGCTTTGTATTCTTGCGAAACAAATGCGTTAGCTTCAGATACTTGTGATAAACATGATCTAGATTCAACTGCATGCGAAACAAACGAGTCAGCTTAAAATCCATGAGAAACACATGATTTAGCTTCAAATCAATGCAAAGTAGAGGGCTTAGCTTCAAATCCAAGCGCAACAAATGGTTTAGCTTCAAATACTTGCGAAATACATGACTTAGCTTCAACTGAATGCGAAACAAACGAGTTAGCTTCAAATCCATGCGAATCAAATGGTTTAGCTTCAAATCAATGCGAAGTAGAAGGCTCATCTTCAAATCTATGCGAAACAAATGGTTTAGCTTTAACTACTTGTGATATACATGATTTAAATTCATCTGCATGCGATTCAAACGAGTTAGCTTCAAATACATGCGAAACACATGATTTAGCTCAAACCAATGCGATGTAGAAGGTTTAGCTTCAAATCCGCGCGGAAACAAATGATTTACATTCAAATACTTGCGATATAAGTGATATAGCTTCGAATGCAGGAGAGATAAATGAGTTAGCTTCAAATCCATGCGAAACACATGATTTATCTTCAAATCAATGCGATGAAGAAGGTTTAGCTTCAAATCCGCCCGAAACAAATGATTTAGCCTTAAATACTTGCGATATAAGTGATATAGCTTCAAATGCAGGCGAAACAAAAGAGTTAGCGTCAAATCCCTGCGGAACACATGATTTAACTTCAAATCAATGCGAAGTAGAAGGCTTATCTTCAAATCCACGCGATACAAATCGTTTAGCTGCAAATACTTGTGATATACATGACTTAGCTTCAGCTGCATTCGAAACAGACGAGTTAGCTTCTAATCCACGCGAAATATATTATTTAGCTTCAAAACAGTGCGAATTAGAAGGATTAGCTTCAAATCCATGAGAAACAAATGATTTAGCTTTTGATGCTTGCGATATAAGTGATATAGCTTCAAAAGCTGACCAAACAAACGGGTTAGCTTCAACTCGATGCGAAACACATGATTTAGCTTCAAATCAATGCGAAGTAGAAGGCTTAGCATCAAATCCATGCAACACAAATTATTTAGCTTCTTATACTTGCGATATAAGAGATATAGCTTCAAATGCAGGCGAAACAAACGAGTGAGCTTTAAATCCAAGCGTAACACATGATTTAACTTCAAATCAATGGGAAGTAGAAGATTTACCTTCAAATCCATGCGAAACAAATGGTTTAGCTTCAAATACTTGTGATATACATCATTTAGCTTCAACTGCATGCGGAACAAACGAGTTAGCTTCAAATCCAAGTGAAACACATGATGTAGCTTCAAATCAAAGCGAAATAGAAGGCTTAGCATCAAATCCATGCGACACAAATTATTCAGCTTCATATACTTGCGATATCAGTGATACAGCTTCAAATGCAGGCGAAACAAACGAGTGATCTTCAAATCCAAGCGAAACACATGATTTAGCTTCAAATCAATACCAAATAGAAGGCTTAACATCAAATCCATGCGACATAAATTATTTAGATTCATATACCTGCGATATAAATGATATAGCTTCAAATGCAGGCGAAACAAACGAGTTAGCTTCAAATCCATGCGAAACACATAATTTTGCTTCAAATCAATGCGATTTAGAAGGATTAGCTTCAAATCCATGAGAAACAAATGATTTAGCTTTTGATGCTTGCGATATAAGTGATATAGCTTCAAAAGCTGACCAAACAAACGGGTTAGCTTCAACTCGATGCGAAACACATGATTTAGCTTCAAATCAATGCGAAGTAGAAGGCTTAGCATCAAATCCATGCAACACAAATTATTTAGCTTCTTATACTTGCGATATAAGTGATATAGCTTCAAATGCAGGCGAAACACACGAGTGATCTACAAATCCGAGCGTAACACATGATTTAACTTCAAATCAATGGGAAGTAGAAGATTTACCTTCAAATCCATGCGAAACGAATGGTTTAGCTACAAATACTTGTGATCTACATGATTTAGATTCAACTGCATGCGAAACAAACGAGTTAGCTTCAAATCCAAGCGAAACACATGATTTAGCTTCAAATCAATGCGAAATAGAAGGCTTAGCATCAAATCCATGCGACACAAATTATTTAGCTTCATATACTTGCGATATAAGTGATATAGCTTCAAATGCAGGCGAAACACACGAGTGATCTTCAAATCCGAGCGTAACACGTGATTTAACTTTAAATCAATGCGAAGTAGAAGATTTAGGTTCAAATACATGCGAAACAAATGGTTTAGCTTCAAATACTTGTGATATACATGATTTAGCTTCAACTGCATGCGAAACAAACGAGTTAGCTTCAAATCCAAGCGAAATACATGATTTAGCTTCAAATCAATGCGAAGTAGAATGCTTAGCATCAAATCCATGCAACACAAATTATTTAGCTTCTTATACTTGCGATATATGTGATATAGCTTCAAATGCAGGCGAAACAAACGAGTGAGGTTTAAATCCAAGCGGAACACGTGATTTAACTTCAAATCAATGCGAAGTAGAAGATTTAGGTTCAAATACATGCGAAACAAATGGTTTAGCTTCAAATACTTGTGATATACATGATTTAGCTGCAACTGCATGCGAAACAAACGAGTTAGCTTCAAATCCAAGCGAAACACATGATGTAGCTTCAAATCAATGCGAAATATAAGGTTTAGCATGAAATGCATGCGATACAAATTATTCAGCTTCATATACTTGCGATATAAGTGATATAGCTTCAACTGCAGGCGAAAAAAAACGAGTAATCTTCAAATCCAAGCGCAACACATGATTTAGCTTCAAATCAATGGGAAGTAGAAGATTTACCTTCAAACCCATGCGAAAAAAATGGTTTAGCTTCAAATACTTGTGATATACATGATTTAGCTTCAACTGCAGGCGAAACAAACGAGTGATATTCAAATCCAAGCGTAACACATGATATAACTTCAAATCAATGCGAAGTAGAAGATTTAGGTTCAAATACATGCGAAACAAATGGTTTAGCTTCAAATACTTGTGATATACATGATTTAGCTTCACCTGCAGTCGAAACAAACGAGTGATCTTCAAATCCAAGCATAACACATGATTTAGCTTCAAATCAATACGAAATACATGGCTTAGCACCAAATCCATGCGAAACAAACTATTTAGCTTCATATACTTGCGATATAAGTGATATAGCTTCAAATGCAGGCGAAAAACACGAGTGATCTTCAAATCCAAGCGTAACACATGATTTGACTTTAAATCAATGCGAAGTAGTAGATTTAGTTTCAAATACATGCGAAACAAATGGTTTAGCTTCAAATACTTGTGATATACATGATTTAGTTTCAACTGCAGGCGAAACAAACGAGTGATATTCAAATCCAAGCGTAACACATGATATAACTTCAAATCAATGCGAAGTAGAAGATTTAGGTTCAACTCCATGCGAAACAAATGGTTTAGCTTCAAATACTTGTGGTATACATCATTTAGCTTCAACTGCATGCGGAACAAACGAGTTAGCTTCAAATCCAAGCGAAACACATGATGTAGCTTCAAATCAAAGCGAAATAGAAGGCTTCGCATCAAATCCATGCGACACAAATTATTCAGCTTCATATACTTGCGATATCAGTGATACAGCTTCAAATGCAGGCGATACAAACGAGTGGTCTTCAAATCGAAGCGTAACACATGATTTATCTTCAAATCAATGGGAAGTAGAAGATTTACCTTCAAACCCATGCGAAAAAAATGGCTTAGCTTCAAATATTTGTGTTATACATGATTTAGCTACAACTGCATGCGAAACAAACGAGTTAGCTTCAAATACAAGCGAAACACATGATTTAGCTTCTTATCAATGCGAAATAGAAGGCTTAGCATCAAATCCATGCGACATAAATTATTTAGCTTCATATACTTGCGATATAAGTGATATAGCTTCAAATGCAGGCGAAACAAACGAGTGATCTTCAAATCCATGTGTAACACATAATTTAACTTCAAATCAATGCGAAGTAGAATATTTATGTTCAAATACATGCGCAACAAATGGTTTAGCTTCAAAAACTTGTGATATACATGATTTAGCTTCACCTGCAGTCGAAACAAACGAGTGATCTTCAAATCCAAGCGTGACACATGATTTAGCTTCAAATCAATACGAAATAGATGGCTTAGCATCAAATCCATGCGAAACAAATGGTTCAGTTTCAAACACTTGTGATATACATGATTTAGCTGCAACTGCATGCGAAACAAACGAGTTAACTTACAAATCCAAGCGAAACTCATGATGTAGCTTCGAAATCAATGCGACATAGAAAGCTTAGCATGAAATGCATGAGATACAAATTATTCAGCTTCATATACTTGCGATATCAGTGATACAGCTTCAAATCCAGGCCAACAAACGAGTGTTCTTCAAATCGAAGCGTAACACATGATTTAACTTCAAATCAATGCGATGTAGAAGATTTAGGTTGAAATCCATGCTAAACAAATGGTTTCGCTTTAAATACTTGTGATATACATGATTTAGCTGCAACTGCATGCGAAACAAACAAGTTAGCTTCAAATCCAAGCGAAACACATGATGTAGCTTCAAATCAATGCGAAATAGAAGGCTTAGCATGAATGCATGCGATACAAATTATTCAGCTTCATATACTTGCGATATCAGTGATACAGCTACAAATGCAGGCGAAACAAACGAGTGATCTTCAAATCGAAGCGTAACACATGATTTAACTTCAAATCAATGCGATGTAGAAGATTTAGGTTGAAATCCATGTGAAACAAATGCTTTAGATTCAAATACTTGTGATATACATGATTTAGCTTCAACAGCATGCGAAACAAACGAGTTAGCTTCAAATCCAAGCGAAACACATGATTTAGCTTCAAATCAATGCGAAGTAGAAGATTTAGGTTCAAATATATGCGAAACAAATGGTTTAGCTTCAAATACTTGTGATATACACGATTAGCTTCAACTACAGGCGAAACAAACGAGTGATATTCAAATCCAAGCGTAACACATGATTTAACTTCAAATCAATGCGAAGTAGAAGATTTAGGTTCAAATCCATGCGAAACAAATGTTTAGCTTCAAATACTTGTGATATACATCATTTAGCTTCAACTGCATGCGGAACAAACGAGTTAGCTTCAAATCCAAGCGGAAACACATGATGTAGCTTCAAATCAAAGCGAAATAGAAGGCTTAGCATCAAATCCATGCGATACAAATTATTCAGCTTCATATACTTGCGATATCAGTGATACAGCTTCAAATGCAGGCGAAACAAACGAGTAATCTTCAAATCGAAGCGTAACACATGATTTAACTTCAAATCAATGCGATGTAGACGATTTAGGTTGAAATCCATGTGAAACAAATGCTTTAGATTCAAATACTTGTGATATACACGATTTATCTTCAACTGCAGTCGAAACAAACGAGTTAGCTTCAAAACCAAGCGAAACATATGATGTAGCTTCAAATCAATGCGAAATATAAGGTTTAGCATGAAATGCATGCGATACAAATTATTCAGCTTCATGTACTTGCGATATAAGTGATATAGCTTCACCCGCAGGCGAAACAAACGAGTAATCTTCAAATCCAAGCGTAACACATGATTTAGCTTCAAATCAATGGAAGTAGAAGAATTACCTTCAAACCCATGCGAAAAAAATGGTTTAGCTTCAAATATTTGTGTTATACATGATTTAGCTACAACTGCATGCGAAACAAACGAGTTGGCTTCAAATACAAGCGAAACACATGATTTAGCTTCAAATCAATGCGAAATAGAAGGCTTAGCATCAAATCCATGCGACATAAATTATTTAGCTTCATATACTTGCGATATAAGTGATATAGCTTGAAATGCAGGCGAAACAAACGAGTGATCTTCAAATCCATGTGTAACACATAATTTAACTTCAAATCAATGCGAAGTATAATATTTAGGTTCAAATACATGCGAAACAAATGGTTTAGCTTCAAATACTTGTGATATACATGATGTAGCTTCACCTGCAGTCGAAACAAACGAGTGATCTTGAAATCCAAGCGTAACACTTGATTTAGCTTCAAATCAATACGAAATAGATGGCTTAGCATCAAATCCATGCGAAACAAATGGTTTAGTTTCAAACACTTGTGATATACATGATTTAGCTTCAACTGCATGCGAAACAAACGAGTTAGCTTACAAATCCAAGCGAAACTCATGATGTAGCCTCAAATCAATGCGAAATAGAAGGCTTAGCATCCAATCCATGCGACACAAATTATTTAGCTTCATATACTTGCGATATAAGTGATATAGCTTCAAATGCAGGCGAAACAAACGATTGATCTTCAAATCCAAGCGTAACGCATGATTTAGCTTCAAATCAATGCGAAATAGAAGGCTTAGCATCAAATTCATGCGACACAAATTATTTAGATTCTTGTACTTGCGATATAAGTGATAGAGCTTCAAATGCAGGGGTAAACAACGAGTGATCTTCAAATTCAAGCGTAACATATGATTTAACTTCAAATCAATGCGAAGTAGAAGATTTAGTTTCAAATACATGCGAAACAATTGGTTTAGCTTCAAATACTTGTGATATACATGATTTAGCTTCAACTGCATGCGAAACAAACGAGTTAGCTTCAAATCCAAGCGAAACACGTGATTTAGCTACAAATCAATGCGAAGTAGAAGGCTCAGCACGAAATGCATGCGATACAAATTATTCAGCTTCATATACTTGCGATATCAGTGATACAGCTTCAAATCCAGGCGAAACAAACGAGTGTTCTTCAAATCGAAGCGTAACACATGATTTAACTTCAAATCAATGCGATGTAGAAGATTTAGGTTGAAATCCATGTGAAACAAATGCTTTAGATTCAAATACTTGTGATATACGTGACTTAGCTTCAACAGCATGCGAAACAAACGAGTTAGCTTCAAATCCAAGCGAAACTCATGATGTAGCTTCAAATCAAAGCGAAATAGAAGGCTTAGCATCAAATCCATGCGACACAAATTATTCAGCTTCATATACTTGCGATATCAGTGATACAGCTTCAACTGCATGCGAAACAAGCGAGTTAACATCAATTACAAGCGATACACATGATTTAGCTTCAAATCAATGCGAAATAGAAGGCTTAGCACGAAATGCATGCGATACAAATTATTCAGCTTCATATACTTGCGATATCAGTGATACAGCTTCAAATCCAGTCGAAACAAACGAGTGTTCTTCAAATCAAAGCGTGACACATGATTTAACTTCAAATCAATGCGAAGTAGAAGATTTAGGTTCAAAACCATGCAAAACAAATGTTTTAGCTTCAAATACTGGTGATATACATGATTTAGCTACAACTGCATGCGAAACAAACGAGTTAGTATCAAATAGAAGCGAAACACATTATTTAGCTTCAAATCAATGCGAAATAGAAGGCTTAGCATCAAATCCATTCGACACAAATTATTTAGCTTCATATACTTGCGATATAAGTGATATAGCTTCAACTGCAGGCGAAACAAACGAGTGAACTTCAAATTCAAGCGTAACATATGATTTGACTTCAAATCAATGCGAATTAGAAGATTTAGTTTCAAATACATGCGAAGCAATTGGTTTAGCTTCAAATACTTGTGATATACATGATTTAGCTTCAACTGCATGCGAAACAAACGAGTTAGCTTCAAATCCAAGCGAAACACGTGATTTAGCTTCAAATCAATGCGAAGTAGAAGGCTTAGCACGAAATGCATGCGATACAAATTATTCAGCTTCATATACTTGCGATATCAGTGATACAGCTTCAAATCCAGTCGAAACAAACGAGTGTTCTTCAAATCAAAGCGTAACACATGATTTAACTTCAAATCAATGCGAAGTAGAAGATTTAGTATCAAATACATGCGAAACAATTGGTTTAGCTTCAAATACTTGTGATATACATGATTTAGCTTCAACTGCATGCGAAACAAACGGAGTTAGCTTCAAATCCAAGCGAAACACGTGATTTAGCTTCACATCAATGCGAAGTAGAAGCTTAGCACGAAATGCATGCGATACAAATTATTCAGCTTCATATACTTGCGATATCAGTGATACAGCTTCAAATCCAGGCCAAACAAACGAGTGTTCTTCAAATCGAAGCGTAACACATGATTTAACTTCAAATCAATGCGAAGTAGAAGATTTAGTTTGAAATCCATGCTAAACAAATGGTTTAGCTTTAAATACTTGTGATATACATGATTTAGCTTCAACTGCAGGCGAAACAAACGAGTGATATTCAAATCCAAGCGTAACACATGATATAACTTCAAATCAATGCGAAGTAGAAGATTTAGGTTCAAATCCATGCGAAACAAATGGTTTAGCTTCAAATACTTGTGATATACATCATTTAGCTTCAACTGCATGCGGAACAAACGAGTTAGCTTCAAATCCAAGCGAAACACATGATGTAGCTTCAAATCAATGCGAAGTAGAAGATTTAGGTTCAAATATATGCGAAACAAATGGTTTAGCTTCAAATACTTGTGATATACACGATTTAGCTTCAACTGCAGGCGAAACAAACGAGTGATATTCAAATCCAAGCGTAACACATGATTTAACTTCAAACCAATGCGAAGTAGAAGATTTAGGTTCAAATCCATGCGAAACAAATGGTTCAGCTTCAAATACTTGTGATATACATCATTTAGCTTCAACTGCATGCGGAACAAACGAGTTAGCTTCAAATCCAAGCGAAACACATGATGTAGCTTCAAATCAAAGCGAAATAGAAGGCTTAGCATCAAATCCATGCGACACAAATTATTCAGCTTCATATACTTGCGATATCAGTGATACAGCTTCAAATGCAGGCGAAACAAACGAGTGGTCTTCAAATCGAAGCGTAACACATGATTTAGCTTCAAATCAATACCAAATAGAAGGCTTAGCATCAAATCCATGCGACACAAATTATTCAGCTTCATATACTTGCGATATCAGTGATACAGCTTCAAATGCAGGCGACACAAACGAGTGATCTTCAAATCGAAGCGTAACACATGATTTAGCTTCAAATCAATACCAAATAGAAGGCTTAGCATCAAATCCATGCGACACATATTATTTAGCTCCATATACTTGCGATATAAGTGATATAGCTTCACTGCAGGGAACCTGCAGCGAAACAAACAAGTGATCTTCAAATCCACACGTAACACATGATTTAGCTTCAAATCAATACGAAATAGATGGCTTAGCATCAAATCCATGCGAATCAAATGATTTAGTTTCAAACACTTGTGATATACATGATTTAGCTTCAACTGCATGCGAAACAAACAAGTTAGCTTCAAATCCAAGCGAAACACATGATTTAGCTTCAATCAATACGAAGTAGAGATTTAGGTTCAAATATATGCGAAACAAATGGTTTAGATTCAAATACTTGTGATATACATGACTAAGCTTCAACTGCATGCGAAACAAACGAGTTAGTTTCAAATCCAAGCGAAACCCATGATTTAGCTCAAATCAATGCGAAATAGAAGGCTTAGCATCAAATCCATGCGACACAAATTATTTAGCTTCATATACTTGCAATATAAGTGATATAGCTTCAAATGCAGGCGAAAAACACGAGTGATCTTCAAATCCAAGCGTAACACATGATTTAACTATAAATCAATGCGAAGTAGAAGATTTAGTTTCAAATACATGCGAAACAAATGGTTTAGCTCAAATACTTGTGATATACATGATTTAGCTTCAACTGCAGGCGAAACAAACGAGTGATATTCAAATCCAAGCGTAACACATGATTTAACTTTAAATCAATGCGTAGTAGAAGATTTAGGTTCAACTCCATGCGAAAACAAACGGTTTAGCTTCAAATACTTGTGATATACATCATTTAGCTTCAACTGCATGCGGAACAAACGAGTTAGCTTCAAATCCAAGCGAAACACATGATGTAGCTTCAAATCAAAGCGAAATAGAAGGCTTAGCATCAAATCCATGGGACACAAATTATTCAGCTTCATATACTTGCGATATCAGTGATACAGTTTCAAATGCAGGCGAAACAAACGAGTGGTCTTCAAATCGAAGCGTAACACATGATTTAGCTTCAAATCAATACCAAATAGAAGGCTTAGCATCAAATCCATGCGACACAAATTATTCAGCTTCATATACTTGCGATATCAGTGATACAGCTTCAAATGCAGGCGAAACAAACGAGTGGTCTTCAAATCGAAGCGTAACACATGATTTAGCTTCAAATCAATACCAAATAGAAGGCTTAGCATCAAATCCATGCGACACAAATTATTCAGCTTCATATATTTGCGAACACATGATGTAGCTTCAAATCAAAGCGAAATAGAAGGCTTAGCATCAAATCCATGCGACACAAATTATTCAGCTTCATATTCTTGCGATATTAGTGATACAGCTTCAAATGCAGGTGAAACAAACGAGTGAGCCTTACATCCAATCGTAACACGTGATTTAACTTCAAATCAATGCGAAGTAGAAGATTTAGGTTCAAATACATGCGAAACAAATGGTTTAGCTTCAAATACTTGTGATATACATGATTTAGCTTCAACTGCAAGCGATACAAACGAGTTAGCTTCAAATCCAAGCGAAACACATGATTTAGCTTCAAATCAATGCGAAATAGAAGGCTTAGCATCAAATCCATGCGACACAAATTATTTAGCTTCTTATACTTGCGATATAAGTGATATAGCTTCAAATGCATGCGAAACAAACGAGTGAGGCTTTAATCCAAGCGTAACACGTGATTTAACTTCAAATCAATGCGACGTAGAAGATTTAGGTTCAAATACATGCGAAACAAATGGTTTAGCTTCAAATACTTGTGATATACATGATTTAGATTCAACTGCAGGCGAATCAAACGAGTGAGCCTTACATCCAATCGTAACACGTGATTTAACTTCAAATCAATGCGAAGTAGAAGATTTAGGTTCAAATCCATGCGAAACAAATAGTTTAGCTTCAAATACTTGTGATATACATGATTTAGCTTCAACTGCATGCGAAACAAACGAGTTAGCTTCAAATCCAAGCGAAACACATGATTAGCTTCAAATCAATGCGAAATAGAATGCTTAGCATCAAATCCATGCGACACAAATTATTTAGCTTCATATACTTGCGATATAAGTGATATAGATTCAAATGCAGGCGAATCAAACGAGTGAGCCTTACATCCAATCGTAACACGTGATTTAACTGCAAATCAATGCGAAGTAGAAGATTTAGGTTCAAATACATGCGAAACAAATGGTATAGCTTCAAATACTTGTGATATACATGATTTAGCTTCAACTGCATGCGAAACAAACGAGTTAGCTTCAAATCCAAGCGAAACACATGATTTAGCTTCAAATCAATGCGAAATAGAATGCTTAGCATCAAATCCATGCGACACAAATTATTTAGCTTCTTATACTTGCGATATAAGTGATATTGCTTCAAATGCAGGCGAAACAAACGAGTGAGCCTTACATCCAATCGTAACACGTGATTTAACTTCAAATCAATGCGAAGTAGAAGATTTAGGTTCAAATACATGCGAAACAAATGGTTTAGCTTCAAATACTTGTGATATACATGATTTAGCTTCAACTGCATGCGAAACAAACGAGTTAGCTTCAAATCCAAGCGAAACACATGAATTAGCTTCAAATCAATGCGAAATAGAAGGCTTAGCATCAAATCCATGTGACACAAATTATTTAGCTTCTTATACTTGCGATATAAGTGATATTGCTTCAAATGCATGCGAAACAAACGAGTGAGCTTTAAATCCAAGCGTAACACGTGATTTAACTTCAAATCAATGCGAAGTAGAAGATTTAGGTTCAAATACATGCGAAACAAATGGTTTAGCTTCAAATACTTGTGATATACATGATTTAGCTTCAACTGCATGCGATACAAACGAGTTAGCTTCAAATCCAAGCGAAACACATGATTTAGCTTCAAATCAATGCGAAATAGAAGGCTTAGCATCAAATCCATGCGACACAAATTATTTAGCTTCTTATACTTGCGATATAAGTGATATAGCTTCAAATGCATGCGAAACAAACGAGTGAGCTTTAAATCCAAGCGTAACACGTGATTTAACTTCAAGTCAATGGGAAGTAGAAGATTTAGGTTCAAATACATGCGAAACAAATGGTTTAGCTTCAAATACTAGTGATATACATGATTTATCTTCAACTGCATGCGAAACAAACGAGTTAGCTTCAAATCCAAGCGAATCACATGATTTAGCTTCAAATCAATGCGATGTAGAAGGCTTAGCATCAAATCTATGCGACACAAATTATTTAGCTTCATATACTTGCGATATAAGTGATATAGATTCAAATGCAGGCGAATCAAACGAGTGTGCCT